>NW_010308781.1:11391-69411 GCF_000700745.2 Antrostomus carolinensis
GCCCGTTCGCAATCCCTCTGCCCCGCAGATGCAGCGAGCTGCTGCCTTTGTACAGACTGAAGGGAGGCCTGGAAGTATCGTTTCTTGTTCCTTTGCATCAAGCACCAGATTTCATTCCTGGTGTCTGGGCTCTTCCCCTTGAACCTGGGGCCACTGTGGCCCTCACTGGCTGGAACGGGGGGTGGTGCATGAGCCGTGTCTTTGGAGCACTGCTGGTTCCTGCAGAGCTACACTTTGCTTATTTTGATGAATTGTGTTTCGTGTTTTTTATTCCATTTAGATACAGTTGTAACCCTTTGAAACTAAACCCATGTACTGTCATGTTCTAACCTACCCAGAGTCACCCTGAAATACCAACTTTCTGGCCTTGTTTGTGCCAAATAGGCAACTGTCACTGACCCACAGAGAACATAAAACTGTTGTTATATGATTTTCCTTGCAGCAGTTCAGCCCAAGCGTATAACAAAGCTGGTCCAGCACATCAACACACTCGACATTTCTTTCAAGCTGGTACATTCTGTGATCCCTTGAAGCACACACTCTGCAGGATCCATCAGTTTGGCTGAAAGCAGAGCCTTTTGGATGTGTCACAAATGCAAAGCCAGCTACAAGGATTTAGAAGAGCTGCCTTGCTGAAGGATGGATATTGTGTTTGTAAATCTGCTGCAGAAAGCTAGGTGAAACATTCACGTTATAGAAAACTCAGCTTAAAAGGAAAATGGAATTCCCCTGTGTCAGAATCTCTGTCAGTTGTCTGACAACCATGTTTACATGGTTTTCTGGGAAGCCAAGAGTTTCAACCCATTATTTAGTGCTTCCTTCCTCTTCACTAGTGCTGCTTACTCCAGCTCATCAGGGGCATCTGTTTTTCTGCTCCATTAGACAAAATCCTGTGTGGTGTTAACAAAACAAAGTAAAGTGGAAACAAACAAAATGAGCAGTGTATTTCCACTTGATTGCCACCATTCAGGTCCTGCCTCACAGCTGATCTTTGAGTACCTTAAATCTGTGCTGCCTGCTGACTGAACTGAGTTGGTCTACACATGGTAGCAAAAAAAAAACCCCAAACCCACAAAATGTTTTCAGCCTTTTCAGCCTGGAGAAACAAGTTTAGAAGAAATGCAAGAAGTGGATGTCCCAATGACCACAGTAAAGCCAAGTGGCTGATTTTCCCCCTTAATGTCCATGACTTTACCACAGGGAAAGGGAAAGGCCAATGGCTGTACAATTTTTGGCAGCCAAAGAACAGAGAGATAAATTAGCAGGCTGTTCTCTCTCTTTTTATTTTAGTGGTGGTTAGTCCTTTCTTTCCCTTTTTGGATCTTCCTACAGCCCTGCCTTAGGTCTGTAATCCCTCGATGGCCTCAGTGCCTTCAGGGCATTGTGCTTTTTATAAGACAAGACAGCTCTGCATAGCTATCCCGGTGCAAGCAGTCCAGCTGCTGTCCTTGTGCTCTGCTCCGTGCTCACATCTGTCAGATGCTTTTGTCTCACAGGCACAGAAGTGTAATCATCCCACTATGCATCCAGTGGAGCTGGTAAGATTCTCCAGCCCTAACACTTAGTTGTCATAAAGCTGGACTCAAGTGCAATGAGAAAACTGATCTGAGCAAACAAGAATGAAGCTGGTTTGTGTATAAATAATCCTGTTAGACCTGGAAACGCAAACATAGCCAGTGTTAGACCAATGAGCGGCGTGACAAACACCAAGGAAACCTGAATTGGCTGTTTTCACTCTCCAGTGTAACCCATACTCGAAGAGACAACAAAGGCCGGGAAGGGAAGGCTGAGGATGAGATGTTTGCTTGTCTTTGAGCCTCCACAATCTTTTGGGCTTTGAGGTTTGCGTAAAGTCCAAACCATCTGTACTTGGTGGTGGAATCCAGCCAGGCCTGAAAAATCAGGGACCTGATTCAAAGAAAGAGGAATCAGAGTGTGTAATAGAGCTGCAGATAAGATGAAAGTCTTACCCACGATCTTCTTGGGAAAGAGATTTAAGAGCTGAGAAAAAAAATCAGCTGAAAGGAATCAGTTGCTTTCACCAGTGCAACAGCAAATATTGAAAGTCTCACTGAAAAATCTTAGTGTGTCTCAAAGGTATCAATAGTGGGCCAATGCTGTATTTCTAATTCATCTTTTTCTCTGCAAAGAAAGTCTCCTTTCAACAAATTATCTGTTCTTGCTCCAGATCCCAGTAACAACACTGCAAATCCGTATTAGCTGCATATTGGGTAATATGGGACGTGTTGCCTCCATACTGTCTTATCTATCTGTTTATCTGCAAGAAGGTGCCAGGTTCTGCCTCGTGCTTACTGACTGATTGCTGCCTTCACTGTGTTGATTCATTTGGCAAAGTGAAATGCAGTTCCTTATCCAACTCTATCTTCTTCTCAGCCATGCAAGAACGTTTCGCATGCAATCAGATTCAGGGAATGCTTCCAGTCCTTTTTAAGGGTGGGATCTTACTGATTTTGGATGAAATTGTTAGTTTTGACAGGAAACGGGGGACCAACAGCTGCAGACACTGCAATATAATAGTAAATAAAACAAAGAGACATTGATGAAAGAATCACAAACATCCAACAGAGAAAAGTGACTTGCCATGCCAGCTCTGCCCGTCCTTACAATGGTTAGGGTGTTGCTGTCTTGTCAAGTAGAAAGAAAATTCCTTTTCCTCTGTGTAAGGCCTTGGCATAAAGGCATAAAGGAGAGAATTCCCTCTATAAAGCTCCCCTGTCCCGTGAGCAGACCAGCCCCTCTGCCTCTGTCAACAGCTCTTCCCCTGGAACCAAACTCTGGCAACAGTCAAGCTGGAAGACACGAGCGCTTTCTACGGCAAAGCACCATGTCCTGGCCAACTTCCACTTGCTCTGCAGAACACGAGGGCTCAAGGATGTGCACGAATTCTCCCCAAACCCAGAGTTACTCTTGCATTTCTGTCCATGGTCTTGGGTATCTAATTTAATGGCTTTCTGTTTTGAACTTAGATATTCTGCATCCTCCAGTGACACACTGACCAGACAATCCATCTTGGTGCTGACTGCTCATGCAGCACTGAGCTGCCTGACAGTATTCAAAGTCCATAAAAATGATTTTGCATGAATGTTGTTTAAAGACACATTATGAGTACCTGGAATAAAACTCTAGTGCAGAAATTTATTACTATTTTAGCATGAACCTGAGGGAAGGCTTTTAATTCCCTCATAAATTCCCAGCCTAGGTAGGTTGGTGACAACAGGGAACGAGTGGCCAATGCTGAGCTGCTAGAAGTTTGTGTCCAGAGCCTGGTTGTGTCTCCTTTACAGCCAGTCATCCCCAGCTCTCCTCCTGCAATGGTGCTGACCATGCCCAGTGCAGGACCCCAGGCTGCTGTCTCAGAGTCATTCATTCTGAAAATGGCATATTAATACCTTGCACACTATGACCTAATCTTCATTTTCATTTAGTCTCATGCTGAGGTCTTATGCCTGGAATTTGCATATATCTTAAAGTCTCGTTTCCTTCACTATCACTCTATATTTTTGTTTATACTGTCTTTTACACGTCAAATCTCTTTTGTTTCCGCTGCTGGTGTGGCTGGAGAATGTTACACAGTGTTCCTCGTTCAGTTCACATCACAGTCATGATGTGTGGGAGCAGTTCAACAGTCAGCGTGCAGTCATGGTGAAGAAATAAGAGGGAAATCCATTTTTGCAGATTGTGTTCAATAAAAACATATCAAGACCTGTCCATTTGGGCTCCTTGAAAGAGAAGTATTGAAAAGTCACATTTGAACTGATCTCATAAAGCCTTCTGGAGGAAAGGTCTGCCATTGCTGCAACCCCGTGGGAAAGGCAAAGGTGCTTATTAGATATAATCATAATTAAGGAGGTGGGAACAAAGCAAAGCTGCCTCCCAAGGTACGCAGGTTAGAGAGAACTCCCAAAATAAACCAAAACGCTCTCTGAATCTCTACAGTGTTTTGACACAATGACAAATGATCTGCGAGAGGTCTGGGGTCTGGTGGACTCTCCTCTCCGCAGCGCTGCCATTACACCATCCAGCAATGTACTTTGGCAGAGGGACGCCTCAGCACCAATCCAACGCATGTCGGTAAGTGCACGCGCTCCAGCCAGGACTCCTTAAGCCAATACAATCAACTTCTGTTGTTGGAGAAAAGACATTTGAGTATGATGTAGGTGGGAAAGGGAAAAGAATAGGACTTTTCTGTTTCCTCCACCCTCTGATCTCAATCGAGAATCAAGTACACGGCTTAGGCTAAACAGAATCTGAGCAACTTCTTGTTCCAGAAAAATTCCAGGAAGGGTTTGCATAAACTAGCTGAGGAGTTCCTTGCTCTGTGGGATGGACAATTTCTGAGGAGAGCTTAAGCAGCTAAAAAAAGATTGTCATCTTGCTAATGGTAATTCGGAATAATCCATCTTATATAATGCAACCAGACGAGATTTCTAATGTCTTGAAAAATCAACTTAGACTAAAAGGAAGAAATTTCTCTGAGATTAATGAACTTCAAGGCTCTAGGAATACAAGTTCAAGAATGATTAATAATCAACAATTTAATCAAAATCAACAAGAAGTATGGGGATTTTTAGCTTGCTAAGAATACTTATTTCACTGTTATTTTCTGGGCTCATGTTGATTTAAAAGGAGATTTTAAAAAAAGTATTTTTCAAAAGTTGAGGATTTCCCCCCTATTTCTTAATAGAAACTACTTTCCTTTGCATGAAAGTTTTCCCTCAGAAGAAAAGTAATCATCGCAGTTGCTTCAGCAATGGTCATAACTGTCATAACTATTTTAGAATTAGGTGTTAAACATTTATTTCTTTAATTAGCTGTTGCATAAATTATGCCTCATTCATAACCTGTCTGAGATCCTCTCCCTTCCAGGCTCCCCAGGTGAAGCAAGCAGGGCATGGAGAGCTTTTCCTGGACATTTCAACTCCTCAGTGCTGCAGCAAACAAAACATTGCGGTTCTCTGACCTCTCCTGAGACCTTGTCTCACCTCTCTAACACGCAATGCTTCCTTTTGGGGAGATCTCTGAGAATCAGATGACCTGCAACTTCTACTATACCCCATGAGAAACAAGACACAAGGCAACGGAGGAATCGCAGCAGCAAACAGAGGAGATGGGTAAACGAGCCGTTGCGCTGCTGCTGCCTCAGAGCGTCCAGTCCGTGGGCACTGGGCTGAGAACCTGCCGGGAAATCCTGCACTGTGTGTGTCTGTGCAGAAGAGTTTCCTGTCTCTGCAGCCAGCCAGCTACCAATGTGCTTGTAGAACCCTACGAGATGGTTATTCTGACTCCATGATCTCCATTTATTTACTGTTTCTGGTACTTGAAACGCTTCTGCTGGAAAACAGACTGAATAGATAGTTAATCCCTCATTTTATTTTGTTTTAGCCTCCCAGTTCTTTTGTACTCTTAGTGCTGGCAAGTGAAAATGGTTCAGTAGTCAACCCTTACTACCTTCTAAAATAGCTTGGTAGACATCCTCTGCCCAGCTAAAGAACACAGCCTTGAAGCATCTTTTTGCATGCTTCTTCCCAAAGAAACAATTTTCATATATTTTTACATTTATCTTGAAAATTTGGCTTATTTCTATAGATAAATGTTGGCTCTGGGAAAGACAGATTTCCATAACTTCTGCAAACCCTTTTTCCTTACTGATTTCGGTGGTGTTGGACTTGGCTGCTGAAGATCACAAAGCAAAATTTTCCTCATGGGTGACACTCCTTTTAGGCTGCAGAAGTACCTCTTCCAATCTACTTCTGAACTGTGTCAGCTTTCAACCCATGAGAAGTATTCCCTGTTCCCCTTGCTTTCCTTGAAGGTGGAGTACTCTTATTCTTCTTACACAGCAAAAGGGACCACGCAGAATGTCCACTCCTGAAAAAAGAAAACATCACTGCTCAAAAATACAAGGGGGTTTCAGGGCATATGCAACCCACTGCAAGCTGGGTTGCAAAGAAGTCCTTGAAGATCTCTGAAAGAAAGACCAAGGGGACCAGAAACACTCATTTTGCCAGATTTCTGAGCAGAAGTGACTGTACAGGCAACAGTAGCACATCATATACCTGTGTCTTAGTTAAATAGCAAAATAGGCACTTGAGTGCAGGGCTCTGAAAAGCTCGAGCGAGAGGTAGAGCTGTCAGCTGCAAACAGCTGTGAGCTGGTAGGACACTGCGGAATGTTTTCCCTTTCTTGGTTGTGGACATGAACATTTGCACTGTCTGAACTCTGCTCGCTTTCTTATAAAAGCAGCAGCTGACCTGCAGGTTTTCAGCCGTGAAGCCACATCTACGGCATCATTTGGGCCAAGCCACAATGTTTGGGATTAGCTATGGGCATTCTTTCTATGCAATGACGTGTCAGACACGGGCAGAGTGTGCAGTGCATTGAAGGGGATCTCTGTTCTCTCTCTCTGGGCCTCAGCCCTACTCCAAGCAATGATTCATTACTTTAATTTTAGCCTTTTTAGCAGTTTTCCCTAGCTGAATGCTAGGGACTGACAGATAACAGTCAGTAGAGGACACAAGCACCTGAGGTTCGGAATTCTTCCACATGCAGGCAGGATCTCAGGTTCACCCTGAATAAACTGATACCACGGTGTTCCACCTTCTTGCCAAATCGTGGGGCTGTGATTCTTCCTCAGCCTTAAGCTTCTTTGTATGGTTCCTCCAGCAACTCAGCATGACTGCAACGTTTGCTCTGTGCCAATGGGTACAAATACAGTTTCTCTGTCTAGTTTGTTTCTTTTCACCTGAGCTTCTCTTCAGTGATTATTTCTGAGGACCATTAAGTTGATGTCAATCTCATTTTCATCTTTCATTTTTCCCTAAGGCATAATTAAGCTCATTCACCACTGTTCAGTTTAAATTTAGATGCAAGTGTCAGGTACTGGTTGCACAGTATCCTTGGGAGCCCATTTGGTAATTTTACCCATCAACCTTAAAATTAATGTTGTCGATAGTGGAAGCAAATGCTCTGACACTGCCACTTTTTGGCAGCTTCCTGACCTACAGAGGGATGGTACTCAGAAACTGGAAATTGAGTTGTTTTTCTGTACTATTCCAGTCCCTTTCTTGTATCTGAACCATTCCAGTTCCTCCCACTGAATTAGCAACAAATATTTTACAGCTTTCTCAGCTGTGGTTTGATCCGTGGCCTTTTGTAAATTTTCCTATCAGGTGTATGTCTTTAGCACCTTTTACATGCAGACCACTATGAAAATAAACCCTAACGAATGTGCAAAACTTCCTTGTAAGGTTGGTGAGCTTCTGATCCTTCATCTGTCTGTGATGAAGTTCTCTGTTTTCTCCAAGCTCATAAAAGAGTCAATGTCAGAGTGAAGGTTAAAGCTCAGAAATTCTTAGCTCCTGTTGCCGGGGTCTGACCTTGCTCCTCCCAAAGAAATCCTCCCCATTCAGTTTACAACCAGGACAGGCAGGATCTGCTCCTGCCCACATCAACAACTCCCAGGAGACATTAACCCCTTCTGGTTCCCACCGCATCAGGGAAAAGGCTGCAGGGTAGCTATGCTGGCTACAGACTGTTCCTGCCTGAGGGGATGAGAGTTTTCTTCAAACCTCGGAGGGAGCTTTTCAGCTTAGCATGAAATGTCCTTGTTTAATTTTACATGCTCTGGAGCCGGCATCTCCTACTTGCACTAAGAGTCAGTGTAATTACCCCCCTGTAAACAGAGAGTTTAGCACACTGAGGGGAGTTTACTTAACTTGGGCCATGGCAGATTTATAGGTTTTAAATGGAAGGCTAGAAGCTTGTTGGCACTTAGGGAATCCTGGTTTGTTATTTCATAATCACATATTTATGGTTCCCACAGCATATTGTTTCTGTCTTGTCGTTCATTTATTGCAGGTCTATTAAGCCGTCATCGCTCAGCTGCGAGGCACTGGGCTGTAATTCTATCCAGCGCTGGGACTGTACTTTCATTCTTCTGGGACTGTTTTGATGGAGATCAATATCAGTGCCGTGGAGAATATATAAGGAGCATGTTCTGCCCTGTGAAGCAGGCACAGGAAAAATGAAGATTGTGAATGGGCTATTGTCTGAGGAACATACTCCTTACGAGGATTAATTACCAGCAAGCCCAGGTGTTGGCTCTTCAAGTGTACTGGCTGGTGAAAACCATCCCCTGTATCCGGACCCACCCGCACCGTCACTTACTATTCCTGCCGGCAATTTTTAGCAGGGAAAACAGGGTTAAACTAGGTCATTGATATTTAGCTTCCTTGAAAAAAACAAAATATCACTTGGAAACCTTTGTGGATTTCTTTTCCAGGCCAGGATTTTGCAGCTTATTCTTGTCCTTGATTTTTTTCTCCTCCTAATGGGCACTCACATTCTTTACTCAGTTTCAGAAAAGTAGCTGCCTGGTTGTTCCTGCGAAGATTAAGGTAAATCAGAGTCCCATGCTGGGCTGCTTGCTGCACACGAAAACGCCTCCGCTCGAGAGCGGAGCGCAACACTGTGCTTCATAAAGGGTTATGTGTGTGTGATGATGATGAAACGGAAAAGCCTGAGCAGGGGAGCACTTCCAGGGGCAGCTCTCAGCGTGGGCAGGGGTGAGGGTGGAGGTGTTGGTGGCACCATCTCCTGACAGGGGAGTGCAGACAAGGTCAGTGCTGGCGTGGCCACGCGGCTCTGGCGTGCTGGTGGGGCTCCCTTGGAGGCAGGAGCTGCGAGTGAGAAGGGTGGTGAAGCAGAGGATTGTTGGCCTTTTGGTATCTGGACCTGGCCCCGAGCCCACAGCTTCCAGACTGATGAGCTGAACACTGGATGTGTTGCAGAGCCCTTGTGAGGAACATACTCCCTTGCGAGGAGTGAGCAGACCCTCACACCTGCTGACAGCTGGCCTTGCCTGCAGAAACTACACAGGCTTTCTTACACAGGGCTGCCAACATATCTCCAGACCCACTCCTCTACCTTCTCCCTCCAGCTCTTTTCAGGTCTTTCAGTCCAAACTTGCAAGTCTCAGTTGTTTTCATTTTTTCTGCTGCTAATTTATCTCTCCCTGCCCTGCTCTCCGTCTCACTGTTCTCTCCCTCTCCATTCCGATTAAGTTCTGGGGTGTCTGTGAAGCTTTGCCAGAACACCCAACCCCAGAACGCAGTAATCTCAGGCTGTGCCACCAGCCCATGTTCTGGGCAAGCTTTGTCGTCTGCTCTCCCGCTCTGTGATCTGCCCTTCCCCATCACGACAGCAAGCCCAGTCCAATGGCTGGACACCAGCAGGTCTCTGGCAGCTCCCAATGTAATTCTCTCCCCATGAGCTCATTGCTCATCAGATCCTACATATCCATCTGCCATATGGAAGTAAATCTCCCCTTCCTCCCCTTCTGCTAGAACGTTTCTGCTGCCTTCTAATCCCCTTCTGTAAACGCTGTAACTCCTCCAGTCCCCCTCCAAGAGCTGTCTGGCTCCGCTGCTCTCCCAATCTCATTTCACCAGGTGTGCCCTCAGCACTTTGTCAACTCTTCGTCTTAAAATGCCTATTTAGAAACCAGGAGAGTCTGATGTGTGTGTATCGGACATTCTACAACACATACCAAGGAAGAGAATATATCCCTAAAAATCAAACCCATGTTTTAAACAGCTCTCTTCTGTTCCCTCCTTTAAATGTCTGTAGTGCACAGTCGTGGCAGCTCTCCTCTGCACACAGCAGAATTTTTTTACAAATTAATATGTGGAGGAAGTTCAGGTTTTTGACCAGTATGACTGCATTTCAGTATTTGATTTCTGCCTTCTCCAAAATGAAAATAATCCATTTTGCTAGAAATTCAAACAATCAGTTGTGCTCTAACTTAGCATTAGGACAATTTGATGATAACATTGATAAGCAGTTGCCATGATTACAGTCTGCCACTGGATTATCAAGATGAACCAGGTGCAACCTGGTAGGCAATTTCACTCCGTGGTAGCTCATAATTTCATAATTTTCGTAACTGTTCATGTCACAGATATCTGGTATAACCAGCCTGAACACACTCATTTGATGAAGACTATGGATGCCATGAGAATTTTTCATACAAGTGCCTCGAGACCTGGTCTTGGTGCGTTGCCATGCCAATGACAATCCATGACGCTTTCCTTCTGGAATACCACTTTAGAGTGAATAAAAGCCTATTTGTCACAAAGCATTTCCAATCCACTTCTAGTAAAAGAGAATTGAATGGGAAAATGTGTTCATACGCATTGGTTTTTCCTAGCTCTACTGGTGGCACTCTTGAAGTCAAGGAGGCTCCTTCGAGCTCAGGCTAAGCTGGATACATATCTGCAGGAGGATTAGAGCCCTACTGTGCTACCCAAAAGTTGGGAATTAGGTGAAATGAGGTGAATTTGTGAACAGCTGGTATTTTAAGGGACCTTAAAGAGGTGGTCTTTCCTCAAAGGTAATTCTTGCTCAGGATCCATCTCAAATTCAGGACACTAAAGTGCAGCTGCTCTTCAATGAGAACAGTGTTCAGGGCAGACCTCGGCAGTAAGCTGCCCTACCTACAGCTGGCCTTGTAGGACATCCCGACATTCCACCTTTCTGGAGACAAACAGGTTGCAACGGGCCAAGACTGATACTCCAGTGCTTTTCATCAGCCTTAAGTTAATTAAAAATACAAAGTAAGAATTCATCCTTCCAACAGAGTTGTTTTCTTTACTTCTCTTTCTCTTTAGTATAAGAAATTCAGTTGATGAACCAAAGATATTTGCCCAAATTTCAAATTATTTCAGAAACCTTTTAAAGACAGGTTCTTGTGCTGTGTAGTGGTTGAAGTTTTGCAGATGACTCATTCCCACTCAGAATAATCTGGAGAGCGCTCTTTTGTTTTTTGCTTTGATACCCCTGTCTGTTCTTTAGGAAAAACAATTTTGAAGTTAATGGATAATCTACAACTCTACACCTCTTCAGTCAAGTTTAAAAGGTAAACATACCAAAAGAAACCCAAAATTCCCACTTTTGTTTTGTACTCAAAATATTTTTTTTAAAAAAGCAAAGCACTTAATTATGGTTCTAACTCAGCAGCCAACTCACAGACATATACATTCACAAGGACAAAGAGACGTGTCTGAGCCTGTTTGTGATCTGATGTGAGCACCTCATCGAGCCCCCCATGCTTAGTGAATCTATGGCAATAATGAATCATAACTGCTGCAAAGAAAAATAACAAAAGTAATATAATGAAACTTTGGAAGTCATTTGGACCATTTAAAAAATGGAGAAGGGTCCCAAATAGCAGAAAATAGAGCAGAAGTCTGGGTTTTTCTCAATTATTACTTAAGAGAACTCCTCAACAGCAGTGGAACTGGGCCAGAACTCAGGGCCCCACGTATTCAGCTATGTTCCCGTCCTTGAGACTATCAACACACTTGTTTTTTCTCTGCAAATCTTGCATTCATTTCTAGGAAAAGAAGAGAAATCAACACAAACTGTGGTAGCTGTTGCTTTCTGCATATAACCAGCAAGGTTAGTCTATAAATATTGTGGATATGGTCCCCTCTTACAGGCTTGGATGCCCCCGGGACTGGGAAATACTTTCAAGTGTAATAATAGTAATAAAGCTAATAATAGTAATCTTAATAGTAATAAAGCTAATAATAGTGGAATAAGGCAAGTGTAATAGCTGCCCTGGCTGGAAGAAATAGCTTCACTAAGATGACATTAGCCAGCAGGACCAACACCACTGTCAGCACTCCAAAAATCAATATAGATGCTCTTTGTTTTGTAGTTCTTCAGTGCATGAGCTTGTTGGACTGGGTCAGTTTGTCTTGCCCAGAACCAGACTCACATGTGTCCAAAGGAATGTTCAGGTCAAATGAGGCATCTTCTTCATTGGAGGGATGCTGAGAGAGGGGTGGAACTTTTCTTCCCATTAGACCACAGTACCTGCATTAAACATCCAATGCCTGCCAGTGTTTTGATTGGGATCGAAGTGAGTGACCCAGGACCAGAGCGGGAGTCAGAAGCAGAGAGAACTCATCATCCGTGTTCAGCTTCCCAAATGCTGCTGCATGAGGTGCACTTCATAACCTGCTATATGTTGTTTTGAGCTTTTTAGTTGCTATCCAGCAGACAGCATAAAGATTTGCTCTTATTATTTCAGCTCCTTTCTCTGTCTGCTTTCTAGTTTCCTTCTGGTGTGAATACTGATCTGCGTGTATGTGTGTAAAAGATAACAATCCATTCAGGTACTTGTAAAAGGTTTAAAACTATTTCTTTGTGCTTAAAAAAATGAACAGATATAATTTAAATTCTGCTCAAGAATCCAATCAAGTAGAGGAAATAATAGTGAGTATTGTGTTTGTATGAAGGGAGGGTAACAAATAACTGAGAGTGCTTAGCAATTATGGATCTGAATTTTCAGCATTTTGAAGTTTTATCCCCTCTGGAAGTTTCTCTGTGAGAACTGGATTTTCTAGAGAGACTTTTCTGCACCAGCAAATGGGCATTACTGGTTCTTGCACACTGTCCCTGGCCCTTAGCATGCTGGGATCAGGATCTTCTCTCTCTGCCAACGATGAATGGGAAGTTTTCCCCAGGTATTTCTAGCATCAAGGCAAAGCATTTATTCCTAAATGCTGGGTCAGTTCTGGGCTGATACTGGGGGTTCCTTCTTTCCTTCCATGTTTAACACACAGGCTCAGCGTAGTGCAGGCTTTTTGTGCTGTCTCCATCTGCAGGGAATTTGCTGGACTTCTATCTGCTAACAAATTTATTTGGAATAATTTTTGCACCATTAACACCAAATGTAGTTCTAGATTTAGATGAGTGATTTTGAGGTTCAGTAACGATGGTCCAGTTGAAAACAGGGGACACAGTGAAGTCTACGTTGTTACAACAGAGAATTGATAACCTGACGTGATGCAGGCAGCGAGTAAATCATTGACCCAGCATGTCACAAACCTCCATTTAGGAATATTTAAAAGCAAAATCATACACATAGTCAGTTCAATCACTTAGTCGCAGCAAAGCTAATGGTAAAAGTAGCATTTATACCTCGATTTTTGCATGCACTTTAGAAAATGATACATTTAAGGGGAGTCCCAGCTTTATGATTTATTGTGACTGTATGACTGTAACACTGTCACTTCAGGATACCTGTACACTAATGTTTATGGATTGCCTGGTGTGAATGTGTGTCACACAAAGCACAGTAGGAAGGCTGTTTCTGCAAGGGGCAGTTACAAATTCCCCTGACAGGGAAGGTGCAATGTGTGCACACAGATTTCACCAAGGAGGCTGAAACTGGTAACAGGGCAATTCAGTCCCATTATTCAGGTTTTGCTTCAGAGTTATGAATTACTTTTCTACCACAAAATATCTCTTTTCACCATGTAAACATCTTAAGTAGGCAGCACTATCAGCAGCATTAGTTGGCTGATTTAAATCCTTACCTGACCAAACATCATCTGTTTTGTCTGAGGCCTCCATTTCCCACCTTCGTGAAAGGAAAAGACTAAGTGAGCAATAGAAGACTGTTTCACAGCAGAGAAATGAGGAAAGTTACCTGAATTTATCTAGCTGCAAGCCCCATTAAATCTACTTTATTCTAAATAGATGTTAACCTCTTTCAAACTAACTGGTGCTTTTTATCATGCATATTTCCTAAGACCTTTCTGAACTGATGAAATATTCATCCCAAATCCTCTGTGCAGGGATACAAAACCAATTCCTACCCTCAGATCCTCCTCCCGTCGTTCTGCACAGATTCATCAGAATCCACAGCCTATACTGATGATCAGGCTCACAACTCTGAATTCTGTTTCCAGTTAAAAAAAAAAAAAAAAAAAAAAAAGAAAAACAATCAAAAAAACCTGTTCTATTATACACACTTTGTTTCATACCTCAGCTCTTTGGTTTAGGCTCGACACCTAACCAGAAAATGTTACCAATATGTATAGAATTTGATGATATCAAACCCAAGTCAATCTATTATGCCTAAGTGGTGTAAATTTAGGAAAGGTTGTTAGTTTAACAGAAACTGAAACTCCATTCCTGGTTTTGCCACTGGCCTGGGAAAATCTGTTTTCTGTTGCTCTTTTAATCTCCAGTTTGTAACCTTTCTCATCTCCGGATGAAAACTCTTCAGTAAAAATTCTATCCACAGCTACAGTGCCTCAAAGAGGCTGATCTGTGTTAGACTCTAGACTCCCCTGGAATACTTAACAGCTACAACATGGATGCTCAGCACACATACTATCTGTACTGCAGTGTGCTGTGCTCTGGTATATAGTGATGGGAGGAAAAATCAAGCTGCAGGTCATCTGCCATCCTCTAGAAAGGAGTGTCTGGGGCATGTCTGAGCTCAGGCTACTGTCCTGACTCTGTAGAAAGCAGGATTTTTCCACAACCCAGGCTTATATTCGAAGCAAAAAAATCCTTATTGTCTATTACACTGCTCAGTTATTCAGAAGTTTCTGTTTTCCCTGTAAAAAAATGAGAGAAGAAACTAAACAAGACAGGAATGTCAAAGGCATTTTCCCCCTGAGAGCACCATATAGCCTCCATGATTTGAGGTGCAGCACGGTTAGTTTGTGATCCCTCCATTCCTACGAGAGAATTCAGAAAGCAGAAACCTTGTCTAAATAAAGACAACCTTGGCAAAGCATGTTGTTCCAGCTAGTGATTTCTGTCAAGGCAGCCTGCGGTCACAGCAAGGCCGTGCAGCAGGAACAGAGAGCAAAGAGGCAAGAAAGACATTTTTGTTGAAATAAACACGAGGGAAAATGCAGCCCGATGGTGAGAAACACACGGAGCTACTGCAGGGAATGCCTCCTCACTGTGTCTGAGGGAAACGCTCCAAGAATGTTTCTTTCCATACAGTCTCCTCTCCAGAGCAGGGGTTTTCAACCGGTGGCCTTTACACCTTTTCTAAATCCCTGTCTAATTCTAACCAGCTGATGTGAGCAGAAGGAAAGCAGCACAGGTATCTATACACACACTGCGCAGGGAATAGTGCTGCACACGTCAGAGTGCTGCATAGAGCGGGCTACGTATGTTAATTTTCTTACAGGATCTGAATTTCCCTTGAAATTTTTGTGTGCCTTCATGAATTCAAAAGAAGTTGGTTTTCAGCTTCATGAAACTCCGAGAGAGTGCAGAGGGTGAGCAGCCTATTTCAGATACAGACTCGCCACAGATATGGTTTGGTACAGCAGCTTCTTTCAGTCACTATATGAACCCTGCAATGGATAATAAACTTAGACTTATAGTTTGACACACGAGTTTTCTTCCTGATCCAGCCATGTGGTGGCACGCAGACCCTAGACTCATTGACTTCTCTAAGTTAGTACCTTGGAAAGCAGAACCCTTATGCAAAAATATAATTTCTGTTTAATAGAGTTCCTAGATCAATATAGCCCTTAGATTAAATGTAACTGCAGTTCAAGCCAACTGTAAGTTCTGGCTGTGGAATTTATGATACTTCCTTCTGAAAATGGGATTGGCAGGGAAACTTTCTTCTGAGATACCCTCAGCAGAAACTGCAAATAAAGGAATTAATAGCTGAGCGACTCCTTTTGCATTTCAGCAGGGGTTGAGAGCCACAGAAGTAGACAGAAAAGTTTATCAAACTGGTATTTGGATGCTCTTTCTTCTCCAGAAACATGGTTTCTCCTACCAATATAACTGGAAGAAAAGTGTAAGCTGGGGGATAGGGGACAGGGATCTTACACCGGCCCCATCGCTCTCTGCAGGCAGGCAATATCCTTTAAGAACTAGTGCCCTACCCTGCAGCTCATCAAATATCCAAATGTCCTCCAGCCTGTTCCAGAGACATGCATGCTTCTTCAGCTATGCATGGGCTTCCAGATTTGGTTGTTCAACTACAAGGAACGAGAAAGTGCTAAAATTTAACATTAAAAATATTTATGTCTTTCATCTGGTTGAAAGTAGTCTGTCCATAACTTCCTAAAAAAGGGGTCTTAGGTATGTTGAGATATATTTTAAGAATTCTCTTTGCCTTTTTTCATTAATCTATTGTGGAACTCCTGGTTTAAAAATTCTGTGAGAAACAGTGATGTCAAATATCCAGAACTCAGAATATTCTGTTCTCATAATAACAAACCATAAATTCCTAATCTTTAAGATCAGGAGGGATATTTGGTATATTCTATTGGGTTCCGCAACTCCTATCTGATGAAAGACCATACCCTAGTAAGTAGAACCCATGGTCCAGAAAGAAACCTAGTGAAAATGTGGCATCCGGAATGAAAAATCCACGCTTTGCTGAGGTTGTCTGTTCTAGGATTTAATCACTTTGTTGTTAAAAATGAGTCCCTTGTTCTTATTTAAGCCTCTCTGACTATGGAGTGACTTCCAGCCACTGTCTCTTTTTTCCTCCTTTAGACCAGGCAGGAATGGGCCATATATACGACATAAAGAAGTGTTCATGAATTTTTTTCTCCTTCCTCTGTTGTCTTTTTTATTAAGAAATTAATTGAATACAACTTTAAAGGCATGCTCCTTTGCAGAGTTTGTAATGTATTGCAAAGCTCTCGTGACTTTGCAGCGTTTCTAAAGCTCTGTGCTACACAACAGCTTTGTTAATCTCAGAGTTGGTGACATGCTCTTATAAAAGCCACATGTGACAAACTGCCAATAGGAATAAGACATTTGACAACACACCGCAGATCAAACAGCCTTCTCCTCCCTCCCTCAGTGTATCATCAGTTTTTGTGTTACAGAGATGCTCTGAAGACACAACCCTCAAGGGGTTTTGATTCTCAGATGCCTGACCATTTTAATTTTGGTATTAAAATGCTGACTGAAAAAGCAAGGTAGCAAGGTCATAAACTTCATGCTGTCCTATCAGGATTCAGAATATGGTCCCATGGGCAGTGTGAGGTATATGCAATTACAGAGGAAAACAGAAGCATTTTCTTCCTTTGGTCAGAGGGGTTTTGTGGCTGTTGCTCTCAGATGAGAAATACTGTTCTTGTTCAGGGAAATTTTGGAAATGGAATCCAGTTTCTAAGTTTGTACTGGATTCCCACTTAAACTTCTGAAAGGAATCGCAAAAAATATCCAGCCCAAGTTCAGGAATGAGTACAAATAAATAAAGAAGCAAATACTGTAATTTATGTGGGCTGCAGTCACTGCAAAATGACTACCAGATTCAACAGGATAAGTAAAACTTTACAGTTCGGTTGGTATTTTGAAACACTGGCAACAGATATCATCTCGTAAAGAAAGAAGAGTGATTCAGCCCAGTACTTGGAGGATGGGAGCCATGTATAGGTTCTGAAGCTGCTGACCAACGTAAACAGGCTGTAAATTTAGCAGGCAACAGCACGAGTCAGAGAAAAACAGGGAGAGAAAAGAAAACATATGGTCATAGTCTGAAAAGTGGATGGAAGTTTGAATTGGGAAAACAAATCCAGTAATTCAAACGGGGAAATACTTGCTTCTTCTTAATGAGAAGATCATGCATGACATGATTTGCAGGCAAAGAGTTTGAGAGAGACTCAAATGGAAAACTGAGTTCCAGATATCTCTGAACGTAATGTCATTTGCAAATCTGCATCCATATTAAGTACCACACAGGCACTTGACTTGAACTCTCAAGAAGTCCAGTTCCAGTTTTGTTGCTCTGACCACTCTCTAAGAAAGCACAACCTTTGGGCTGTTCTGGAGTTAGCTCCATTATCTGATGAAAGCTGACACAACTCAGTAATTACACCCAGATGTTAAAATGTTGTGAACTGAGGCTTTCTGTTCAAGAGCTTAACCAACACTGAAGCATGAAAGAAGTTGTGTAGCTTTGTAAAGACATGAGTGATGTTCCTCTGCAGCTGACGAAATGGTGGGTACAATATCCAAGTGTTTTCATGTTAAACCATTTCTGCCAGGTAGGCAGCATGTTAGAGAAACCTTTTCATTTTCTGCATGTTACCTGCTGAGCTATGACTTCTCTGGAGGGCAGTTTGCACCTCAATGTTATTTATTTTCGGTCTTTATGACTACTGACTTTTGAGGTGAATCAGAGTATTTGTCCAAAACCAATCAGGTGTAAGTAGCTTTGCAAGCCACTGAGCAAGATATCACTCTGAATGTCAGAACATACCCATAATAATCTCAGGTATCTTTGAGATCTCGTGACAAAAATATTTACCTGGGAGCTTGTATTATTGCCAAAAACCACAATAACACAGGACAAGATATATGCAGTGACACAGTTTTCTGTGTCAGATGGTACAGTAATATGAAGTTTTTCCCCTTGGTGAAACAAGTTAGCGGGGAAATTGAAGTGGCCTGAGGTTGTGGAGCATTGACCAGTGCTTGTCGTACTCTGCAAAGCAAGGACATAGGCTGAGCATCATCACACCTCCGGTTTGTGTCCCTTGCCTTGCAGGAGAGCGATGTTTGAGACTCTCCACACTGCACTCTGACCGGGGCATGCCCAGTTCTGAATGCTCATTCTATATGGTGAGGCATGGTGGGCTCTGGGCCTTGGGGCTCCTGTGACTAGGAGGGACGCGCCCTGTTTCTCCAAGTACTGACCCAGCAGCACTGTGTTCCTCAGGCAGCGCCATGAAAGCACCTGGTTACACTGAAAAGAAGGAACCAGTCTGGATCTGCTAAGCCCAGTCTGGGCTTGCAGTCTGCAAGGAAAATACGGGTTAAATGCACAACAGGGATTTACAAACCGCCAGCTACATTTCCAGGTAGACAGAAGGGGCAGTTGAGGTCGGCATTTGGGAGAGTTGATGCTGGCAGAAGATAAGAAGATAGCAGAGTAAGGAATTCAGCTTGGAGTAAGCTTTTCTTGGGAAGAACTATCTGTATTTGCAAGCACTGTGCATATTGATTGTCTACAGCTGTGGACGAAGGCTGAAGTGTGTATCGGCCTCCTGCTTGAGCAGAAGTCATGATCTTGGAAAGTACATGTTCTGGCAAGCGACTATAAAGATCTTACGTGGGTGTAGCTGGGTGGCACAGTCACAAATACAAACCAGAATCCATAGTTAATTGTTAGTGTAGCTTTACCCTTTGTCCTTATTACTTTGCCTTTAAACAGACATAATAATTGCTGTTCATTACTCAGATTTATTCTGAAGGAGTCTAAACTTCCCCAGCTCACTCTTTAATCATCCTCTGGCTTACGCTTTTGTCCTTCCTTCCAAAACGCTAGCAATAAATAAAGCTGTTGAAATGGTCACAGGACTGTGGCAGGCGGGCTAGCCCATACATCTTCTTGTGTTTGTCTCTGTTTTTTTTAACTGTGTAATACATAGCCTCTGTATCTCTTCATTTCAGAGACTTGAGAACTTCAGTATTTCTCAGCTTGCCTTGTATTTCTCTCCTGCCTCAGAAGATGTCTTATTAAATGTCTGTTAATAGCTTGTCTCTAATATTAGTAGCAATGACAGTCGAATGAGAAAAATAAGAGAGCAGCTGCTTGATGCTTGGGCCAAAGGACAAGGAGTCGGAGAAATGTGCTGCTTATTTGTCTCCATCTTGTCTTCCATAACTGAACATGAAGAGAAGGCACGTGCTTACATCTGATGGAGATTTGGGGCACAAACTAAAGTACATTTATACCTAAGTAAAAACTTTTTTTGCTGTAAGGATGATCAAACACTGCAACAAGTTGCCCCAGAGGCTGTGAAGCCTCCATCCTTGGAGATACTCAAAACCTGCCTGGACACAGTCCTGGACCGCCTGCTCTACCTGATCCTGCTTTCAGCCAGGGAGCCTGGACTACATGATCTCCAGGGGTTCACTTCCAGCCTCAGCCATTCTGTGATTCTCTGATATGTCTTCAATTGTGAAATATTAAAAAATGCCGCTTGCTCTTGCTTTGATACAGCATTGCTTCATCCAACTTGTGCTTTTAAATTAACTAACTCTGTTATGCAATTTTTATCTATCCTTTTTCTGGATTGCAAGCATTAATCAATCAAAAAATAACACTGATCTGACTGGAGAAATACCGATGTCAAACTGCTCCCTTGGAGAGGATCTATATACTCACTGAAGCCTGCAGAGAACTCCAGTTGCCTAAATAAATTTCAGACCTTACACATTGCCAAATCGTCAGCCTGGGACTGTTCTAGGATATCCGTGAAGAATGGAAAGAACATCATCTCTTTGGCAGACAGCTGTCAAGCGCTGAAGAGAAGACAACTCCTTTGCTTGGATTTTTCCGTCAAAGTTCTCAAAGATCAAGGCATGACTGCTTTATATGCTGCTCACCAAGTACTGGGAAAGTCTTCACATGAATTGCAAATCAAAATGCCAAGGAACTGCGAGGTCCTAGCATCCCCTCTAATTATTTTCCAAGCGCTCACCAGAGTTAACACTTTTAATCTAGTTCCTCCACGGTCTGCCTTGGTCAAATTGATTGGTATAACTGTAAATCAGGGATAATATTTACTCAGTGACTCCTAAACATGCATGAGAATGTCATTATTATTCCATGTGACTGCAGTCCTCAAGGCACTGGGCCTTGAGCTGATTTCCAATCTATTCCTACCTGACAGCATGTTTTCATAAGCACTCAAAGCTGCACTCAGAGAATCCTTTATACAGTCAAGCCTGAAAAGACTCTGACTTTGGAAAGAAAACAACCACCAGCAGCACCACCCCAAGGTATTGTAGGAGAGTTCACTGAAATTCCTTAGAGGACGTAAAGAAGACTAGACAACTAACTTTTGCTGATTTCTTCTTGAGACATGGAGAAGATAACATTAAAAGGAAGAGAACATTAGCCTGACTGAAAACAAAAGCAAAACTTGTTCTAAAGCCGGAACTGAGTTGCCATTTCTTTCCACTATGCGCAAAGGATAATAAAATGAAACACCAGGGAAATATCACTTCTCACAATTATGGCTGTAATTACATCAAACTTTCTAAATAAAGCTTGATGGATATGTTCAATAAATACAGGAATAAATACAGGAAAAAAAATTAAAAGGCTTGTGAGTTTAGATAGTACAAAGCTAAAAAGAATTAGGAATGGCACCAACGCTTACACAAAGATTTTTCAACAAGAATGACAAAGTACTTCACAAACTTGAACTAGCTAAACATCCTTTGAATAATTTGAGGAAATATATCCCTTTGAGTGGGAGATAATTGAGACATGGAAAGCCTGGACACATCAGCTGAGGTGAAGGAGTGATTCGGTGGTGAAGGTAGAAAAACCTCCTTTCTTTGCCATTCATGACAAAGTTATGTTGGCATAAAAGTGAAGTAAAGCAGCTGTGAGTCAATGTTCTAATCTGCTGCAGGCACTAGCAAGCACTGACTATCCTGAAAAAACATTTTTATTTATTCCTTAATAAAATGCCTTATTCAGGTCAGCACCGCTATTTAGGAAAGATATGTAAGCACAGATGTGAGAACCTGTAAGCAAAAATTTCAGAGGGTTCACTGACATATTTAGAATGCTGTGAACCTAGAATATTTTAAAAAGCAATGCTGCATTAATGCTGTGCTTAAGCCGTATATGAATTGTGGGAAACATGGGAAAAGAGGCAAGAGAGAGGAACATTTGTATGTTCTGTGGGCAATGAAGGCCTCTAAGAATTGCCTTCTCTATCCTAACAGTGGAAGTTAGAAATATTCATTTGTTCTGAATCAAGGCCAAAAAGAGTGCAAAAGACACAGTCTGAGCAGACAGTAAAGATACACCTACAGTGGTCCAGAAGAGCGAGACAAAGAGCCCCAAAACCTCTGCGTGTGCTCAGCAAATCCTCCAAGGATGAAAGGCAATGACTGGATTCCTGGCAGCTTTATGATTTTTTTTTCTGTGTTAAGATGCAATTTGCAAATAAATATCACCAAGTTTTGTGAAAGACAACACTTTCTGTTTAATTTGGTCTTTGTCCCTGACAAATAAAACCAGCAGATGCTGTCCTGACTTCAGATACACTGAAATGTTCACAGGGCAATGCAAAGAAACTGCAACACTATCCCTTCAGTGCGCGGTGCTGGGTCTTTCCCTGGAAACAGCAAAGGCAGGAAGGTGAGTTCAGAAGGGATTGCCTCGGAGCAGCCCTGGTTCAACTCACCTGGACTTCTGCAAATGAAAACATGTCTCAGTCTCAGGGAAGGCCATGGAAATTACATACATATTTAGAGCTCATGCTTAATTCACTCTGTCTTAATCTCTGTCATAGATGAGGATGTGTTTTCTAACTCATTTTCAAGAAGAGCATGTGGTCACCAACTATATGGCAACATTTAATTCAGTTTTACTCTGGTAATAGCACACAAAACAATGACAGAAATCCTCCCGGTACTTCTCATGGCTGATGTCCTTTCTTTATGATCTGCAACTTCCCATCTACATCCATCAAAAATAACAGTGTGCTGATGTGGCCCATTACTCTCAGCTTTAATACCTGTCCCAGGCTACTTAGTTTCTACTGCTTTTGGCTCTGTCTTCATCTCCCCGTTGTTCTTTGCAACTGCTATGGAGCACTTTTATTTATTTAGAGAAGGCACAAGTTCCAAGATCAAAAAGCAAATAAACCATTAATGATGACTGTACTAAATTAAAATCTCTCTAATCTTTCTACTTCTATCTTTATTTATCCTACTAATTTTATGGCTGGAACAAGTCTAAATATAAACAAAACTTCCCCCACTGTCAATCCATGCAGACTAGACACATGGCTTCAAGGAAATGTGCTGATATAGTTAAAGAAAACCCACAGTATTCAAATCCAGCAGTTTTCAACCTTCCCTAAGTCACCACCAAATGCTGTGAACTGGGTTGAAATCAGGAACCTTCAGCCCACTAAATAACATAGAAAATGGAGCGTGTTTGTCATTCTCTGACACATCTTCACTGTGCATTGAACCTGCACAGTGGCTAGGGAAAAAACTCTGCATTGAACCTGCACAGTGGCTAGGGAAAAAACTCTGCATTGAACCTGCACAGTGTAGAGAAGACACACTTCTTCCAGGGAAGACTGTCAAGGCTGAATACTGGGAACTCCTCATAGCAATGTGTTTTTAAGAAAGTGGAATCATTTGTTACTGAAAGTGGCTGAAAAGTCCATCCAGCAGCCTGGCAGAAGCAAACACCAGAGTGTTATCTATGGATAGATGGATGAATGGATGATTTCATGGGTTCTTTGTGCTTCCCAGCTCGGTAATTCTGCTTCTTTCTCTGCCTAGGTGCAGCATTAGCCAGCCCACACTCCGAACATGACAGAATGGGGAATGCATCAAGGCAGGACTTTTTAAAACTCACTGAAAAATGGATTCTAAAAATGGATAAAGATTATTGCAGTGATCTAGACAGTGAAATCCTGGTAAAGACTTTTGGTCTACTTGTATCAAATAGTTTTTGAGAATGACTAATATGCTATTTCCACTGGCTCCAAAATATGCAGGTACAAATTAATACACAAGATAAGGGGAACTCTTGTTCTTTCCCAGGCTATTAGCTTAAGACTGTGAGGTTCGTAATCCTCAATTTCTATCTATGTATTAATGGCCTGTGCACGTGGTTGATTGACCAACCATGCCTGGCCACAGAGAGGAGAGTTTTTGTTGTACAGTTCCTTTTCTTCCAACACAGCAAGAAAGAAATTTGAGTCACCTGGGTCATCATGGTCCTCTGAGGCTCCTCAGGGAGTCACCATAGTCAATCTCCTCAGTAAACAGTAAAACACAAGGTAAATGTCATCAAATTGATGGAACTTTTTTTAAAAAAAACATTGTGGAAAGGAATATTTCAAAGTCTAGTCATCGTAATTTTCTATGTATATGTCACTGTAAGCTGCTTCCACTTTACATACTAAGGCAGTCATTAATGCTCTTTTACAGGAACCAAAACCTATTGTGAATGTTCCATGGGGATATGCTGACTGGCTTCATTTATTCACACAGCTGCACTAGCGAGGGCACGTCCACTGCCACATTCCCCAATAACGTCCTGTAAAGGTGGTGAGGATCTGCCCGTTGTAAGAGAACGATCACTGCACAAAGTAGACTTCTGCATCTTTGCTTTTCCCATAGCCTGCCTGTATTCTCCAAGGAGAACTCTCACACTCTTCCCTGTGAGTATCTCACTTGATCTGTGACACACAAACTGCAGCAACCTTGCCCAGTAACACCTGCAAGGAAGGGTATTAGGATATAGCCTGCCTTGCTGTGCAAATAAACTCTCATCAAGCTCAATAACTGCTCATGGAACTAGACAACATCTTTCATAAAAGCATCCTGTCCCCATTTACTTATCTGAAGTGCTGAAGAATTAACAACTTCTCTCTCGATAGCCTGTTCCAAAGGCTGCCCACCCCACTATTAAAAATCTATGTCAGGATCCTGGACTGCATTTTCCTAACTTGAGTTTTCAGCCCCTGCATTTCGTTACGCCTCTACTAGACATAATTAATGGTACAGCCTGTTCTTTCCAGGATTCTCTCTATCGATATATCTCTGAGATACAAGTTTCATTTGCTTCAGGCAAAAACTATGGTGAGAGTTTACTCTTTTCCAGTTCAGATTCCTGTGCATTACACAGCACTTGGTATGAAGACGTGAGCTGCAGCTCAGTATCAAACTATTCTTTAACCCTTGCCTGTTAGACACACAGAGGGATTCCCACAGGTCCAGTGCTGCCGTGCCCAAGGGTCCCACCCCCAGCACTGTTGCACTCAGTTATCCTTTAACAGATGTGCTTGTGTCCCAGGGCTAATCCACCCAATTCCATCCACCTCCAGCTTTGGCTACCCATGCAATATGTCCGCCAGTTTCTATTCCTTCTTGCGTGGGAAGTAATAATTGTCTGAAAAATGAACTGAGAGCTTGACAAAAATATGTGCATCTGAGGGATGGGGTGAGAGAGTACTTTACTCTCTTTTACTCTCTTTGCATTCTTCTCTTAAATGGCCTGCACGTCTCTGTCTTCTAGTCTTTCTCTTCGCTCTTATAATTTTGTGTTTGTGGGTGCAAATCTGACGGGCATTGCGTTGCTGACTTTCCAGTTCCAGTGTTTCCTTCTTTTGGATTAGATTATTTGGGCTTTGACCCTCTGATCTCATCAGGGATCAACTGCTGGTCCCTAAATTACTTGTACTGGAGACAGCATTCCCTGTTGTCAGTTAGCAAGAGTCTCTTCTGTCGAGAATGGCCTGTGTCTCTCTCCCACACACACAGAAGCACCCAGCTCCACCTGCACCATATCTGTGTACCCATTCTTTTCCTCTGTTTGCTCTCCCCAGGATACAAATACGTCATCTCACTTTTGGCTCTGAATACACACAAAGATTAAAGCCAGAATGTTAGAGAACTTGGTTTCCTGAGATGTTCAGAGGGTCACATGGCTACCTGAAAGAAGAACTATTGTTTTCCCCTCCACGCTCCCCTAGATATTTCCTTCCTGTGCATAATTCTTGTTAGTTTTTGCAACTGCTACAAGGTACAAATTTTTGCAATGATACAAGGGTGGAAGGTGATGGTAACAAAGGACTACTGAATTTTTCTGACATGGTCATGGTGATCTTACAGCAGGATCATATCTGTATGCATTTTCTTGATAAAAAAAGCAAAATACAAGTGAAAACTCTCAGGACAGCAGCATCAGGGACACATATTCCTGTTTCCTTTTGTAGAGATATCCCACTTCCACCTACCAGAGTACGTAATACAACAGGAACTCCAGCATTGTTGTTTTGTGGAATTGGGGAGGCTCAATTGCTTTATGCCTTTTAAAAGTGGGCAGTCCTTGCTTCAAGACTTTCCAGTCTAGAACAGAAGCACAGACTGGCAGCACCAGTTCACAGGAACAGAGGACACTAGAGGTGTCACAAGTCACGGAGTATAGTTCTGCATATTTTTTGTCACCATATCATATGATCCCATTCAGAAATTAACCAAACACAATCTTAAAAAAATAATTGGGTTGTCTTTCCTCCTCCTTTCTATTCCTTCTGGAAGAGGAACAGGGCACATTTATGCACAAAGAGTTTTAGTTGAGACTCTTTCAGTCCTCAAGCTACCAAGTTTAAAGATAACTCAAATACCTCAAGCCCATATGGCAGCCTGCACTTTGAGTGTAACTCTGGTGTCTGTATATAAGGCTCTTTGTTTCCCTGACACCCTGATATTCTTTCTCCACACCTGCTCTAGTTTGAATTTTAATTGCTAGATCTACTTCTAAGATAAACATGTCAGAACATTGGCACAAGACAGAGTTGTGACAATATTTAGTTTCCTTTCTAATCTGGCTTCTTATACAAGTCATTATTGCTTAACACTGACTGAGAAATTTTCATATGGGACACACGAAAGGCAAACCTCAAAGATATAACAAAGAACCACTGTGGAGGGAAAGGCCCAAAAGCAAAAACCTGATATCCACCTATTTCTACCTCCTCAGCTTCTTGGGCTACAGAATTATCAGTTCCCATCAGACCTCCCGCAAACATCTCTCCGGTCCGTAGGTTGTAACATCACTTTCTGCTGAGGACACGGTTACAAACAGCGGCTTTGATCAAGTAACCACTGCAAACTTGTATTTATTTATTTATTTACTTTTTACATAGCAGGCATGGTTTGGTAACCAAAGGTCATTCGAATAAAGCAATTTGGCCAGTGCCCAGTGCAGCAATGTTTACCACAGTACACTCTGTTCGACTGTATTGGTGCTAGAAGTACCTGTCCTATGTCTATCAGTTTTTTATTACCATTACTATCATTTAGATTTTTGGTGATGTTATTTTTTACTTCAGTTTTTGGAATGGGATGGGGTGGGATGAGATGGAATTACTAAGGATATGCAATCAAGAATCACTTATGTACTCATGGCATCTTTGAGAAATATGATTTCCAAAGCACTGTCAAATGCAGCACTGGGGATCTGACATGAGTGAACTTACCTAACATCACCTTCAGTACAACTGTGGCAGGACAGGGAGAAAATCCAACAGGTTGCTTGAGGGAAGGGAAAATATTCATTGTAGAACTCTTAATGACAGGAAAATAGCAGTGTTATGGAACAAAAGTAGTGTGGTATCCTTGTCTGCTAGAAGTTCAACAATCACCACTCAGCAAGGGACAGAAGTTCCAGTGAAGAACTGTTCAATATTGAACAAACACCCGACAGAAAAGCTGTGAACACTCCTCAAATTCTTCACAGGGCTTGGCCTGAAGCAGAATTACATCTGTTGTCACCAAGGGAGCTTGAAAGGAGACTGGCTTTCCAACTGCTTATATTCTGTTCATATGGAATCGATCCCCCTGCCTCAGGGCTTTCTTTGGGTTGACTGTAGGTTCCTTGAACAACCCCATGGGCCACTGTTCCCTGACCATATGACTAAGCTTGTAGGTTTTTCCTGCTTTCCTCTGAAACTGATAGTTGGTCTCAGCTGGAGACGAGTTGCAGGAAAGTGCACTTGCATTTCTTGTGGTATTGCAGGTGACTGGTTGGTAACTCCTGTTCACATGCTCATGACAAGATGAATTGCTAGATCAAGACATATGACATAATTCCACTTCCAGGTCAGTCTGATGGGGACCACAACAAGCTGTTTCATCCTCATCTGTAGCATGGTTAGTGTTTTGGAATGCTCACAGCTCTATTCAACAAATTCACTGCCCATACAGGTCTTACATCTTGCCGCTTTTCACTTAAGATATAATTTAGTTTTGGCTCTTGGTCTTACAGAGGTTTAAATTTGTTACAGGTGTTGGAATACTTGAGTAGAACAAATGCTGTATGTACTACTCTAAATTAAATGTTTCTCACATGCTTATGCCTCTGGCAAATGATGCTGCCAGAAAATGGTGACTTGCAGAGGAGGCCATATCTGGGAATATTTTCATTGACACCTAAAAGATTATCAGCATGACTTCCTGAAAAAATGTCACATCACCGTCTTAAAGTCTGCAAAAAACTCCACAATACTAAATGAGATGAGCTAAATGAAAAAATAACAAATATCAGTAATTTAAAAAGAAGAGAGCAGAGAATAGTTCCACAGCCAAGAAAGAGAAAATAGAGAGGTCTTTATTCTGAAAGTTTCCTGCAGTGACTAGGTGGACTGTAGGATTTCTCTCAGATTACATGTAAAGATGAACCACAGCACTGCACATATGAGAGGAAGGGCTGGGTATTCCCAACTATCTAATTCATTCCCTCAAAAGAAACTCTCATCTGTTGAAAGTGAACATGACATCATCATAAAGAAGAAACTTGTACAGAAAAGAGTCCAGACAGTCTTTACTGATCATATTATGCAATAACTCCTGACAAAATTAATTAGGATGCCCCTAAGAAGAAATGCATAATAAACATCCCAAACTTTTCTAATCAGTCATAAAGACACCCCATAAATCTCCTATGAAACACTGAACCCTTCTGTCAGCTTGCAAAATTTCAGCAAGAGAGAACAAGAAGAAATATGGGAAAGAAGTACGGGAAATACTGTGCCAACACTGCTGCAAGGAGGGAGTCAGAGTTAGGATGGATCAGAATTTAAAAGGAGACAAACAACCTGACAAGACTCTAACCTAGAAAATGAATAATGACACTGGCCAGCGATTGTAGAAAAAGGCAAAAACATACGTGGTTTTGAGGTTTCATAAAAACATCTAAGCTGTCCTATTTCTGTCGTGTCTGGAACATCTTATGCGTGAACTCAAGAGATCCTTGATAACTTAGTTGGAAACTCATTAGTCTCCATTCTCGATCACAGAGTGTAAACAATGGCAACACGCATTTGGCAGCATTTGTACACCACAATGGTTAGGAGAATGAGTTCACACTCCTTGCTAAGTCTCCTACGACACGCCAAGACCACGGGAAAGAGCACTACAATGATATCAGATAAACAATAGCATCACAGAAAACCAGAAAGGACCCCAGAGACCAGATAATCCATCTGTTTACCACAAACCAAGTTTAATCAAAACCAACCACTGACAGATGCATGTCGAACCTGTTTCTTAAAGACTTCCAGTCATGGAGACTTCACCACCCCCCAGGCAATCTGTTCTGGTGATTTCACTGTCCCTCGCCAATACTTTTTTTACTTTGTATCTTGCTTTAATCACTCGTGCAGTTTAAGCACATTATTTCTTGTCTTATCCAGCAGGACCCCAAAGAATAGATTGATCCCTTCTGTGCAACAGCATTTTACATATTTGAAGACAGTTATCTATCTTAATAGGTTACAAAGGTTATAAGATCTCTGATGATTTTTTGGTATTCTGTCTGCAGGCCCCCCGGCCAGTTTGTATCTTCTTTGGTGAGTAGCTCCATCTAAGTTTTGATTTGAGGCTTTACCAAAACTTAGTTGAGCCACAAGATTACTTCACCTGTTCTGCTGGCTGTGTTCCTAATTAAACATCATATTATCATTCTTAAAAAAGTGAGACTTTATTTTGTGTGCAGTTTGTGATCCACTGTAACTCTACATTCTTCTCTGGACAGACGTTCATTCCCCGTCTTGGACCTTGGCACCTGGTCACTCCTTCCCAACTGCATTGGTCTCTATTTGTCCTCTCTGTACCCTCTCAGTACTACATGCTGCATTTCCCAATCATTCCTCCTATTTGCCAAGAGTACTGAGAGCTCTGATATTGTCTTTTAACATCTGCCATGTTGTCCAGTGTCTGCAAAACAGCAGTTTCTGCCACTGCCATTTTAGTGAGCTTACTTCTCACCTCTTCACGCAGCACATTAAAGCAGACATTAACGTAGCCGAACCTAGAACAGATGACTTTGAATTCCCACCTGAAACATGGCACCATTAATTGTTGATGAAACCTTCCTGGGTACTGGCTCCAAACACTTTTGTGCACGGCAGGTTCCCTAGTGATGATATTTCGCTAGCTTGCTTATGGGAATATCACAGGATACATGTCAAACCTTAAATCGCCTTTAGTCACCCTCTCTACCCATGATGCCTATTTAGCACTGAGCCTTGGTAAACTTACGCCTCAAACAAGTCTCATACCAACCTCAAGAGACTACTCGGAGTGACTGGTCATGAATCCTGAAAGTCACAATGTGCAAAAGCACACTACAAGGCAAATGTTTTAGTGTTTTAGTCACAGGTGTGTTTTGGAGTTCTCAGATTATTGCTTTGTCATAAAATATTATTTAGGGACAGTGAACATGTAGAACTGTTAACTGTCCATGGACTGTGTTAATTTCCACAAAGAAATGCACTCAAGACTGACTCCAAAAGCATTTTAGTTTTTGTCTAAATAATACACATGCAGGGCATGTGAGGACAATTTTTCACTTATGATGAATCCATTATGACAAATCTATGTGCTAGTAAATGGCTTCACCCTATGGACCTTCCTATTGTGGAAAGAAATCTCCATGAGCTAAAACCAGTTGTTATTTGTGATCCAAGTTGTAGAAAGTGAGAAAGGAGAACTGCACTTTCCAGAACACGGGGGTTTTTGTTCCTGAAGGAGTACTCTTGACAAGTTCAATAGTGGTACTCGGCAGAAGAAGAACAAACAAACAAACAAGCCAAAAAACAGATTGCCATGAAAAAGTAAAATTCTCCTTCAATAACTCTTGTATTTGAGATACAATATGCAAGTATTAGGCACTGGTGTGCCTAAAGGATAGATTCAATCTGATTTTCAGATCCCTAAAAATATATCTTACAAGTGAAGTCTAGAACACCAGATGACATGTACAGCATGTAGGCAGAGACAAACGCCTCAAAATGGGACCCAAAGCAGCTTGTGCCAGAAGCATTCAGCCTGCTCTGCACCAAGCTGCACAGATGGAACAATAACAACCAACAGTCGTTCATCTAAAACCCCGTGTTTCCCTGGAGCTTAGGAAGCCGTGGCTGAAACGTTGTGACTCAGATTCAGTTGCGAATGACAATGCTTACAATCATTCTAGCAGGGAGAATGGAGTGGCCACATCCTTCACATGCGCTAGTGTTCCTGTCAACAAGGGGGTGACAATGACAACACCTTTTTGCAGACTGGCTCAGTAAATAATGCTTTTGCCTGAGAAATCAGATATCTGGGTTCAACTCCTTTTCCAGCTCCCAAGTGCGTGGTATGAAGGATCTGTCAGATATTATACCTTGCTGAAGTCATGCCAGGAGGTAGTAGACAGCTCAAGACATCAGTTACACTGCATGAGAATCCTCAAGGTGATGAACCAAATCCAAGACTTTCACAATCTAATGTGATGGCCTCAAGCAACAGGCTACAGAGCTACACACACACTCTCTCTGTCAGGGAGTATCAGTACCAACAAATGTAACGCTGCCATGACTGACTTTTAATGCTGCTTCTCACTGACCATTTAACTTACAGATTCTGTACATAAGTAATTGCCTCTAAAGAACATTATTCTTTTCCTATATATGAAGATAGATCACATATTGTACTAAAGACACACAAAGTTGATAGAATAGTTAAGATTTTAGGAGTGTACTTTAGATTGTGTATTCAAGATGCTTCTGCTGGCTAATCTGGTAAATTTCTGGATCACAATGGAATTTAGATCCTCCAGCATACAAGGCTCAGATACAAAGAGCTTGCTTTTTCAATTTATAGACACAGCACAGACCTCCCTAAAGGCCAAATCTTATTGCTATGTTTTGTGTACTGTGTTGCATTTTTGATGCCAATAAGATCTATACAGTAAAGCACATCACAATGCCCATTGCTGGGAACAGTTCTGCTGTACCTGACTGAAGGAGCAGCACCATTAAGAACATCCTGCATAGTCCCCATGTGGTAAGCCTATCAGGGTGGACCTTCTAGACAAACAGTGCTAACCTGATGAAGTCTGTATCACAAAGTGCTCTAGATTCTGCTTTGAAAGGCTGTTTCATTTCTGCACTATTTGTACACAGTCCAGGAATGAAAGAAATGTTTATTTGTAAATGAGGACAGAACCATTTATAGACGTTCTCTTGACCTTGCTGTGTTGGCTGAAACTGGTTCACCACCATCCACAATGTGAAGGTCTCTGCTCTCCCGGTTTCACCACTGGAGCTCTACACCAGCCTAACATGTTGTGTCTAGAAGAGAGTACTCGTGTGATCCCATCTGCCAACAGAGCTGTGGGGGTGGAAACTTCGAGCTTGTGAGTGGGGCCGAGCAGCTGGGACAGTGCTTTCTTCAGGCAGCACAGCTGTCTGCAAAATTAATGGCTTTTTGTAGTCTTCCAGAACAGGTCACAGAAGAACACAGCACTAGTCATTTAAACTGAAATAGCAGAAGAGACTGTGAGCAGGCATAATTTCAACTTGTTGCTCCCATGAAACGTCTACAGAGAGAAGTGATTACAAAAGCCCATTTCACTGCTACCAGCTGCACTGATGAATCTGTCAGCAGAAATGAGAAATGAGGCAGGGCGGAATGAAGTCCAGGTGTACCATCCCACAAAGCCTTGAGGAGTGTTGCACAATCCTCTTGCTACAGAGAGCTGTACAACTCCTTTGACCCAGGGCAGCATCTCTGAGGTTTTGTGGGGCCACCAGTGAACCTGAGAGTGGAAGAAAGAAGCTCACAGTCCTCAAGCAATCCCTGAAGAAGTTCTTAGTGCTGCTCTCTTGACAATTGTTCCTTTTCTTATTACAAATATGTTTTTACTTTAAAATTTTTCCTGTTCTTTCAGATATAGTTTGCCAATTGTCATCTGCGTCCACCAAAAAGCTTTCAATAAATTCTACTAAATCTTAAGCTACAAGGATTCAAAACCAACCTGGTTCCCTGAAAGATTTGCTGTATCTAATATTCAGAGACGTACTAGATCATATTCTTTGCCCAAGAATAGTACTTTACATTTTTTACACATAGGAAAGAGATGAATCCACGCCTATTGTATTGACCCAGAAGATCGAAGGACTCTGAGCTGATCTTGTCTGGGGAACAGGGTATGTAGAAGGTGCCCCTCTAGCCTAACAGAGCAGGGAATTTTCTTTGAACAAAGGTTAAAAGTAAAATAATATAATGGGAGGAAAAAAAAAAAAAAGGAAGTGACATATAAAGCAAGTTCTCTGGTGCCCACTGCAGATCACTTCTATTTTACCTGCTAACCTACAGCGGATCCTGTTAAACATCTTCTGGAGAGATGACAGAGATAGTAGCAGCCAGGAAAAATAAATCCAAAAAAACCCCAACAATTTTCCCTGTCAGGAATGCTTTTAGCAGTCCATCAGCAATCCTAATTTTAGACCATTTGTCTATTAAACTTTGCTAATTCTATAGTTTAACAATGAAGTTATTTTATTCAGCTAGACAGCAAATAATTTTTTTTTATTTCCTCAGTTTGGGTGTAAGTACGCTGGAGCATCTTTCTGGAAATGCTGCACTTAATTTGAACACCTCAGCACAGGTGATATGCACAAACTGCTGCAGTAAGAAGAAGATCCACATCCAGCAGAGGAACATAAGCAGCGTTTGTGCACCTAGTAAGTATGACTAAAACTAAAGATCAGAAATTTTCTAGATGGGCATTATGGCTACATGCTGTCTCATTTTTTTCCTTTTGGGAACAATGAGAAAAGCATTTAGCTAAAGCATTTGCATAGGTAACAGTACCTTCTTACTTTTGCTCAGAATTGACAACTGAATGCATTTTATGTATGAAATATGGAGCACAAATACTGCTCCATCAAGGGGGAAACATTATGGTAGCGGAGAGTTCAAAAAAGAAGTGGGGATTAAAGGGCCATTAAGTCTCTTGCATTGGTTTTAATAGCACTAACTCACAAATATTCTTGCACACTGATAGACTGTCTTCCACCACAAGTTCTAAGTGCAGACTCCAGGACTGCTGCTAAGGAACATAAAAGTATGCCAATATTTGGAAAGACTAGAGAAAATTATACAGAAGAACTGGAAAAAAAAAAAAAAAGTAAAATTTTAGGACTGTTCGTTCCACTATCAGCAAATTGAGAAGCCTCAGAGGAGGGCATAGGCATAATTTCAACCTGTTATGAAAGATCTGAGAACTAGTGGACATCTGGCATATGAGGAGTTCTGGGTCACTTTGTTTACTGTTTCACCTCACTTCTATGGACATTCCATGCAGATCACCCAGCATTAATATAAAGCCTTTGATGATCATCTTAACTTCATTCAACTTCAATCCATGTTGCTTATCCTGGTGTCTCACATTTATTCATGCAATTCTCCATGTTCCTACACCTGCTTTGCACAACAGGGCTACACTTCAATTTTCAAATGAGCATGAGCATGCCTGAACCTCCCAGCTGCTGCTGCTGCTACACAGACCACAGTGAAGAGAAACACTCCATTGCAAGGAGGTGGAGGACAGGGTAAATTTCTGATGCTGGAAACGAAAAAAAAAGTTCAGCAGCAGGTAAGCTGCCTTGGCTGTTCCAGAGCAGCGCCCAAAATGCCTTAGGTGAGCTCTGTCAGCCACAGCCATGAAGAAAAACACCTGCAGTGCGTTTGGAAGAGCAGTGATAATTTGGTCAGCCAGCCACAACTTCCAACCATTGCAAATACAAACAAACAAAACCAATTCCTTTACTTCCAACAGAGAAACCCACTTCTGTTTCCCAGTGATGGGAATACATTTTATTCACTGTCAAAACTCAGTTACAATTGCTTCAACAAAACTGCCCTCTGCCACAAAGTACAATCCAGCAGTCGAATCATGCAGTAACGACACATGATGCTGTGTATTTGTGTGAGGATTTGGAACTTTATCCACAAGCAAAGGACGGGCCAGTGAGTTACACAAAGCAATGGTACTATTTAGGTTACTTACAGTGAGGCATTTTTTTCTAGAAGCTGTCTACCTGTGAATTGCAGGCTTCATCACATCTTGGTCTAGATAGCTCAGAACAGAGCAGCCGGGGCCTGCCTGAGAGGAACGGCGTAAAAGCAGCATTTCACAGCCAGTTTAAACCAAAACATCAATTGTATTTAGCTCAGCCAGAGAAAGCAAAAATCAGTGTTCTGCTAAATACTGGCAGAGCTGTCTATTATCCTCACTGAGTTCAAGCAGCACTGAGCTATAGATTCAGCAGTACACCAAAATGATTTTACCTTCACAAAGGAAAAAATCCAGTAAGGTGCTGTTGACCATCATCTCCAAATGCTGAAGGTGGCTGAAGAAAATAGAAATGTCCTCCCTTACTGAATGAGATGCTTCATTAAAAGCAGCACTGCGCAGTCAAAAAGAAAATATTTACCTGGGGAGCTCACTTCTGATTTAAAATTAGGCCCTGAAGTCCATGTATAAACTGTGCCTGTGACATTTTTTCTTCTCAAGAAACCACACGGTCCCACGACTGCTGCCACATTCCCTGGAACAACATCCAAGTGGGAGAGCTGCTCAGCAACTGCCCACACTGTGCTGCCCGCGATCAGCAACGTTTTAAGGTCTCTTCACCTCCTGCCAGCATTTTCTTTCCTTCCTCGCTGTCCTCCCCTCTGTCCTGGCCACTGCCTTATGGCCTGACACCAGACGTTCCTCTGTGAAAACCCCTTTAGGGAACTGTCAGGCAGGGGTCTGAGCTCCAGGCCCTGCGCCCGGCACACGCCTCACGCAGCGATGGCCCATGGCGCAATGCAGCTCTCCTGGCTGGTGGCAGCCATGCTGGGCAGGGAGAGCTCTCAGGCTGCTGCTGACGGCCAGAGATCAGTGTCTGAGTGAGCACACTGCACCCCGAGACATGTCAGTCCTTGGCTTTGAGTCCAGAGTGCATTATTTGCTGTTGAAAGGCCCTCAGGTTAAGCAAATACTGCAGGACAGCTGCATAGAAAGCATCTCCTGAGAGCGCTCACAGGCACTGACTTGGACCAATAAGAAGCACTAAAATATACAATTTAACTTCATTCCATCAGATTTGGAGATTTACAGACAGTAGCCTGCCCTTCAGAGCGGCTGTGAGCTGCAGGACAGGCGGACAGACTGGGAAAAGGGCGGGAAGGAGCAGGGCAGCGGGGAGCAGCCCCAGAGGAGCGGGAGGGTGTGTGACGCCATTTTGTGCCTCCCTGCAGTGGGGACCATGGCTGCCTCAGCTGGGACCACCAGCCCGGGCATGACCCACTGCCTCCCAAAACCCCACGGCAACCTGCCCGGCTTGGTAGACACATGATGGCAATGCAGTGCCCAGTGTTGATAGCTGTCCCTGCTGTCACTGTCAGAAAGAGCTAAAAAATCAAGACCTGTCATGAGTGTGCGGTGCCCAGATACGTAACAATCCCGAAAAGCCGGTGTGAGATGTGTGGTGGGGCAGGACGCCCACCTTCACACAAAGTGTTGCAGATCCATCTGATGACCAACCAGACTTGATGCTTTGGCAGAGGGGTTGGACTAGATGATCTCCAGAGGTCCCTTCCAGCCCCTAAGATCCTGTGATTCTGTGTGTGCTCCCCTCCATTGGGGTGCTTCTGCGGGTTCCCTGCAGTGCTGGCTGGGTGAGGCCGCCCGGTGCCCAGCCTCTTGCTCCCCTCTCCTTGGCTCATCTCTTCTCCCTGTTCACACCTCAGTGTCCTCTTAATTGTCAGGGAAAGCAAAAAGGGGGCTCGTCATTTTAGGCACATTCAGGTGGCAGCTGCAGCACCCTCACAGACAGGACAGGCTGTGGGAGGCGAGAGGCTGCAGCCCCAGCAGCGGCGGGTCGGCCACCCCGGGCTGTGAGGGAGGCCCTGCTCCCCGGGTCAGGCGGAGGGAAGCATGGCGTTCCGCCTTGTGCCCGGGCTCAGGGGTTGCTCTGAGGTGTGTCTGTGTCAGAAGAGCAAGCAGCATGGCTGCAGCAGAGGGGGCAGAGAAGCGGTGCCACCCCCGGAGTGTGTGTCAGGGCGGGTGCATCCCTGCAGGCAGCAGCACACAGGGCAGCTTCCCACCACGTTTGTTTGTGTGAGGGTGGTGGGCCCTGGGTGTGCTGTGACAGGGGTGTGGAACCAGCCCACCACTCGAGGAGGAGTGCTGGAAACCAGGTCTGAAAACCTTCAGAAATTGTGTAGGTTACCATCCAAAGAGCCAGAGCTGTAGACACCATTAACAATGCCAATCTGCTGCCCAGAGTGGTAGTGTTAGCACCGTCAGAGTGCCGGCATTGTGGCTTTACCACGGACAGATTTGTCACTGTCCCGTGTTAGTACCACCACTAGCATCACCCCCCATTGATTTGAAAACTGTCTTTGCACTTTCCTCACTTCGCATCTCGATATCCTTGCAAAAGTGCTTAAAATCTCTTCTCCTTTATTCCATTTTCTGTCCTCTGTTGTTGCTTTTCCTACCTTTGCCATTGCTGCAGCAAAGTGAGGAGTGACAGAATCCCCCAGATTCCTTTTTCTTCAACTTTGTGAGAACCTTCTCACAAAGCCACATCACTGATCCCATTTCTTCCAATTCCCTTCACAGTAAAAGTGCTGTGCTTTCATTATCATGACTTTGTATTTCCCTACTTTAAATCGTCTTTAACTCTGACAAAGTTTAAGTAACAGTCAAAGCTACATGCTACTTGATGAAATAATGGCATTTTTTTCTACCCACTTTGCCTTGGTGGTATCAGAAGTTTCCAGGCTGTGGAAACAGTAAGTATCGTAGGATTTCCTTTATCCTGACACAGCACCTTGTCACCAATTTCTTCCCACTCATCCTGTTGCTGGAACAATTCCTTATTCCCTTACATTCAATTAGCACACCCTCATCTTCCAAGCTCCTCAGGCAGTCACACATTCTCCCATCAGTTCCTCCCTGCACAGATGTCTGTCTTCTTTCTAGAACAAGAAGATGCCGTCCAAGGAGGCTAAGCTGCCTTTTCGTCATGCAGACGTCTGGCTGTCATTGTTCACATACAGTTCCCCGTCCAGCCCACTCTTCTGAACTTTCCCTCAGTGGTGACCGAGAATTCACACTATCTTCTGGTTTTGCTTTAGTTTCCTTTCTCTGGTTTCCTTCCCAAAGGCTTAGGATTCCTGCCCAACCCATAAATCTGTCACATTTGCCAGTCAGACAGTACTGCCTTAGCATGGTAAATATTACAGGCACACGGCGCTGCCTTCCTGATGAGTCTCATGTTTCTGCGTCTTTTGTCTAGTGAGCCCACATGTGTCCTGGCATGCCACTGAAGAAACAACACTGAGATTCAGCGTGGCCCACCTAAGCACACCAAGTCTCTGCATGACTCTTCCAATTCTCCAAAAACTCCTCTCTTACCTTAAACAGGATTTCAGTGATGACTTGTAGAATTCAGCACAGAATGCCTGAATTAAGGAGGAGTGGCATAAAGCTTCTCGCCTTTTTCCTTTCAGAACTTTCTCCACGTCCCATGGACCTGAACCCCTTCCAGGTCAGTCAGAGGGGGTCATGGCAGAACAGCAGGCAGCAGTTGCTCCCACTCCACACCAGCCCAGCAAAGCTTTGTGCTTTTTCCAACCCTCCTGCTAGTTCTGAAGCGAAGCAGTCAAGCCCTAGGCACGAATCCATACTGTGTTTATGTGCAGCAGTGCCGCTGGAAGGCAAGGCTGGCCTGGCAGCACAGGTTATTTGTTTCATCTTTAGAGGTTCTGGTGTATGAGATGAATATGAAAGCTTCAGATGTAAAAAAAGCAATTTTACATTCCATCTCCTTGATTGCCTTGTCATCTGTTGCAGTTTGCTTAGAAACTTGAGAAGCAAATCAGTCAGCAAGTCCTCTTGCTCGCAGCTCTTCAGATCTGGTGCTTCTCTTTCCCCTGTAATTGTAACACGACCTTCTGTTACCTTCTGCTCTTCCATTCGCTAACGCGTGCTTGTCCCCTTCTGGGTTTAATCTCTACTGGTTTTACATTTCAGTTTTATTTTGTTGTAAACTATGATCTAAAGTCAGGATATCTGTTATCCATGACTCGTGTGCAGGTTCCAACATATAATTCAACTACACAGCACGATAAGGATCAGTTTTTGAAATTAAGTCCTTTTTTTCACTTTACTGTTTCTCCAGTCACGTAAGAGTGTAATAGGTGTGTTCCACTGAACAAGAAATCCACCTGCTTAAGAATGGTGGAAATCACAATTTAAGTCTGGCTCCATACGGAAAAAGAGCTGTTATACCAAAAGATACTAATGGTGGTTGACAAACATGCTCAGGGTATTGGGGACCAAAGTTCTTGATAAAGCTAATGGAGGAGGAGGCTACCTCTCATCCTGATAAATGGGAGACATCGCTGCACACCTTTCTGTGACAACAGTATAAACAACAGAAACCGTTGCCCAAGATGAGATGTTGCTTTGCAAGTCCTAAACAAGAAATAGCTGTGGCGAAACAAGATATTTTCCTAGGAAACTGGCTACCAGTGCTGGTAGGGCATTGCAGTTTTGTCTGGGTCTGTGTTCTAGGTGGAAGGCAACTGGAAAGCCGGAGAACTCATTGGAAGTTTGATGCAAGGAGGGAAGAAAAAGAGTCCTTCAGGGCACAGAACTGGCCAGAAAAGTGTGCTTGGAAACTGTTAGTGTGGAAACTTCTAGCTATTGCTGACCTTTACCATGTTTACAGAAACAGAACTTTCAACACCTGTAAATTGGAAGGAATGAACTGAAAAAAGATCTGACTCACATCATCATTTTCACCTCTTAACAGAAACAATTCCGTAAGGCTTCAAGCACTAGCCATGCAGACCAAGAGGCAACATCCCTTGAAAAAAAGCCGTCTTTTGAGCGCTGCCACCTGACTTCTTTACCAGTGTTGGTTCCACATCCCTTTTCATCTCTCCCAACAGCATCCTGACATCTGTTGCAGAGTCCACTCACATTGTCTAACCCATTTCTGCTACTCCATCCCCTTGGCTCCGTCCTGTTCTCCTAACTGCCACCCTGGCAGCAGCACACAAATAGTGGAATGGATCACGCCTGAGCTCACACTGCAGCTCTTCCTTCCATGAGAGTATTGCTTGGGATCTCTCTCGTCTATCACCGGCACCACTGATTGTGCAAAACTTGTAGTGACTTGGTTTCTGTAAGACCTTGGCTGTTGAGCCACATCTGAGCGAAGGTGACAAGGAGGCTGTTAACAAATAGCTGCAATGACAGAAAGGCAATGTAATTAGATACACCTTACTCACTCAGGAGCCTGGGTTCAAAAGTGACATTGTTGACAGACAGTCGCTGCTGGTATGTTCTTTCAGGGAAAGTAAACAGTGATGCTGTTATCCAGTCCGGTCTATCAGAATCATAGATGAGACTCTAAAATACCAGGAGACAGTGCTTCACAAACATTCATTATTCATATTTCTGAAAAGAGCACTGTGGAGAAAAAAAATCATTGTTTTTGAACTTTCAGACCATTTTTTTTGTTATCCTGTGCAACTGGGAGGGTTTTGCTTTAAAATTCTTCTTTCATAACAACAAAACAATGAGACTGATGTTTGAATGTAGTCATCTGGCACCAGGAGCTGAAGCTATAAAATCTGAACATTGTCTGATTAATGATGAAATTCTGGATGTTGGCAACATGGGGTGGGTGACAACCCAACTGAAATCCACATTTCACACAGTTTTCTTTATGTGTTTGCCCTGTTTCTTGAAGAAACTCAGTATTTCCTCTTTCTACAAAACATTTAACTGATTCCTTTCTCTGTATAAAACAATTTTTGATACTGAGGAAGAAGAAAGTTCATTGAAAATAACCTTTTGGGATTTTTATTAGCATCTCATTGTTACTAGAATAAAGGTTTGGGTTTTTCCCCCTTCTTTAAAGTTTATTTTATACTGTTTATAACTGTGATCCTGTAGGTTTTTCTCTACATCTATAGTATCAAGAAAACAGAACTAAAATCTGTGGAATGGTAATAATGTTCTGGTTTGGTTTTTTTAGTTAGTCTGAGGTAGAATGATTTATCTTCATTAATGCTAGACAGGGATATTAATGGATGAATCAGCGTTAATCCATGCATAGCAGGGAGAAATATGGGTACAATTTCTTTTGTTTGTGCAGTTTTAATGAGCAAACAGAAATGAGCACATAATTTTTGTGTTCTACACCTGCAAGAGCAGTTCCTTTGATAATAATAATCAATAATACTATTGATTATTACTAGAAATAACTTAAATATTTCAATAACTGTTTTAAGTACAGGATGCACAATTTTCATACTGATAGAAATTTTTATTTCGAAGTGTTACTGTTACTCACAAGTCTCAGTTAAACCATTGCCTTTGATAGGATGAGATTTAATTATGAGACTCAGTCATTTCTGTATTTAAGACTAATTGATTTCTGGAGAAAGAAGTGATAGAGAAGAGTGACACAGAGGAGTGATACAGAACTGATCTCAGTTGTACACGCTCCCCAGGCCAAGAAGCCAAGACATTCCTGTTTTATCATTCAAATAAAAAATTATCTCAAGGTGAAAGTTACTTATTTCCTGCATATTTAAATGATGCAAACAGACTTCAGCTCGTTATCCAGCTCTTCAGTGTCTTCATGCAGGGCTTAGAACCTCATCTACTTGACGTGTCCAGGTTGGGTTCCCAATTAACTTAAGATACCCAAGAGAATTGGTGTGGAGGGAGAGAGACGGACCTGAAGGCGGCAGAGGTGCCAAAGCTAGAAGAGAACCCTCCCTTCTTCTCTCTCAGCTTTACGGCATGCCCAGACAGGCTCTTTTGAGTTAAATGCATATAGAGAGGTGTGTGAAATCTCCTCCCCCTTACATTTTTCATGTTTTTTCTTCCTTATGTAGTGCTTGGATTAACCCTTATGGAACATAGCAATTGTCCTTAAGAAAAAGAAGTTTTCTCAACAAAACTTTCTAGACAAGTAACTTCTCTGACCCAGTGATGTTTTGTGAAACAAGACAGAGAGAGTCTGGCTCAAGGTGGAGGAGCGGGCAGCAAGGAGGGACCCTCCCATCCCGCAGACACCATAACGCTGTGCACAGCGCTGGTTCCTCTGGCATGTGACCTCTCCCTCTCAAAGTCTGCTCAGCACTGACTTGTAGAGGAAGTTCTTTTATTCTTTCTGACCACTGGAAGCTCTGAGTACTCAGTGTCTCTGAACCGACAGGGCTAGAGTCTTGGCTCCAGAGGAATCGCTGGGTCAAATGTAAAAGTACAACTTCAGTCTTTTTGATCAGTGAAACAGTTTGGCTGGCATGAGCCCTGGCACAGGGCGTGAAACAGCATCCAGCGTTCAGTCTATTGTTAGCTTTGAATGTGGCATTCCCCGAACACCTACAAGTTACCCCTGGCTTTGATCATCTCTGTTTATTATTATCTGATACCGCTCTGCTGAACTTCTCGGAACCGCTAATATCTAGCACATCAGTAAAGGATCAGCAAGGTTAATGCACAAGGTTTGGTCAACAGAAAGTATCTTCTGTAGGATAATTTCCCAGGTGCCTGGTCCCTTGCTGCGCTCATTAGAGATACACGCTTACTTTAGTGTGCCTTTTGAAAAGTGCTGGGAGCAGCTTCTCTCACACTGCTCCTTTGACCTCCTCTGCTCTGGAATATGTTCACCGGTGTACACTACAGCAAGCACTGAAGCTTGCAATATGCCATGCTGCCTTTCGAGAAGATTCTACAAGGACAGCCAGGCTCCCTGAAAAATACAGAAATTCATTCTTTTTTAACTGAGACCCGGTTTACTGCATGTGTATTTAACTGGGTGAAGTGCCAGGATGCATGTCTAAGGCAACAGGCTTTGGCAGTGTTTGGCAATAAATAATGGCAGTCACATGCCCGGTCCACTCCAGGAACATCCCCGGTGATTTTGGAAGCACACTCACAGTAATTAACACATTTGAACTGGTGCTCTCTGTAAAAGGCTTCATGCTGAGTGGACCTTTTGTTCACAACAGACAGCTCAGTAGCATTCTCAGCCTCTTAAATGAATCATTCCTTAACTAAGGCAGTTGTTAGGATGTTGTCCAACCCCTTCCACAGGAAAAGTTGCTGTGCCAGTACAATACTGTCCTAAACATTCTTGCTGACCCTCCTGTGGCAATAGCGTGTGCCCCCAAGCGTGGTGGCCGGGAGGCCTGTGTAGTTTGTTTTTATGTCAGTGTATATGCAGGGGTGGATGTTTAGGGTGGTCAGTTCTGGCTTTGTTAATGGTAGGAATTATCTCTCCTCGTTGTGGTTTTGCTTAGCGGCTTTCTGCTGTTCCCATATTACTGTCTTTACCAGTGACTGCTGTAAGAACAGTTAGTGTAGGTGTTAATGCATCCTGTGATGGGGTGAGTGAAAAACTCTGCTGCTTGTACCTGCACTGGGTATCTTTCATTGCACACACTTCTCTCAGGCTCATTTTGATGCATCGCCCTCTAACAAGGGAACTCCAGGAATCCCTCTGTTCCAGAGGAGAGGAGGAGGCCACTCACTACCAGCAGCACAACATCTCCTTGGCTTTGGTCGCACAGCTAGCTGACTGGCAGCCAGAGGTTCCCCTGATTCAGAGTGAAATGCATCTCTGGATGCCTCTTCTTTGGCTTGCCCAGGTCATGACCGCTTGGAGAGACATGATTTAAATCCTTTAGAGTGTGAAATGAGAAGTTTGTGGAGGGCAATATCTATGCTTCTCTGTCATCAGGGAGTTCCCAAATCCTTTCTGCTGCTATCATATTGCTCTCAATTGCCTGCACCTGTCTGCAAGTTAACCTATCTGCCTGTAGTCCTCTCTTAGACGATGTCACGTCATGTTCAATTGAAATGGTAGAGAAGGTCATTCATGTCAAGCGTAACACAATGTCCCAGTTTGGACTGTCTAGATGTGCCATGGCAGGGTGTGGAAAATCAGGCAGAGGTCAAGGGTGAAGCCAAAGTCTGAGGTCAGGCTGAGGTAGAGTCAGAAACTGGGGCAATCCATGGATGCACCTGGCCAGCGGGAAAGGCATGGCCAAGGACCAGGAGAGCGGGACTACAGCAGGAACTGGAGCTCAGACCGCTGGCAAAACGAGAGAGATACGATGGACAAGAGCTGCCCGTGGTGCATCCCATGTAACGGACTGGTGGGAAAGCCCACCAGTGTGGATCATGGCCTGTTTCCAGCTGGTCGGGCTCACCAGGCTCTGTGTCATCATGGAGCCCGGCCACAAACAGCTGCAGGTCGCTAATTATCAGCTGGCCTGGTGCAGGTCAGGACACGGTTCTGAGACGAATTCACTGCTCTCCTGAAGTGGACGGAATATATCAAGTTAGCTCCTACATACAACACAGCGCTCCTTGCTTACTGACCGAGCTGAGATGATGTGGTCCTACCAGTTCTCTTCAGAAACAGCAACATTTTGAAGCTTATGTTCTTAAGTTGGCTGTAAGCTACTTTAATTCCTCAAGTTTCTGTGTATATGTTCAAAATCATTAATTCACGGGGAATAAAAGGGCTTGATGACAGCTATTGATGGATGACCTTCCCAAAGGCTGTTTTCTTAAGACAGTCATAGGCATCTCCAAGTAATTTTGGTCTCACATAATGTATGTGGGAAGTTGTGTGAAAATAATTCCTTGCTGTGTTTTAGCACTTCCTGCTTCCAGCTGGGTCACAGATGCACGCAGACAGGCTTCCTTGCAATCTTTTGGCATTAATTTTTATCATTTGGGCCAGACATACCAAGAAAAACAGTATTTAACTATCACAATTTGGCAAAGTTCCAGTTCAGCTTGACTTTAGGTGAAAAGTAAAACAGAAAGCAAGGGAATAGATTTTACTTTTTATTGGTGACTCAAGTTAAAGGATTCAGCGAGAGGTACCATCTGAAGTGCTTTACAATGATGGTGCTTTTGGAAGACATATGTCTCTGTTCTTAAAGGATCTAATATCACATGAAGGATATTTTACAAGAAGCGGTGATTTAAACATTTGCTGATCAAAGAGATTCTTAATCTATACATTTATGCAAAATGTAAAACACAATATTAACCACCACTGAAAGCAGTTAAAATAGATTGTGCATTACTTGGAAGACATTAGAGATGTCATTTCAAGCACCTTAATTTTCTTCTGACTCTTCTTAGTTTTTTATAATAAAGAGGGAATAGTGTGCAAGATCATTTCAGTTTTTCCCTCGGTACGAGACTGCAGCGTGCGCATCCCTGAGCCTGTTACCTATGCACACACCTCCCGTGATTCGGCAGGGAAATTCACAGTACTTAAGAAGCTTCAGGACACATCTGGACTCTGCTGCTCTCATCATCCACTCGACACCTGAATTAATGTGGACATCAGTTTTCTGTGCATAGATTCCTGGAGCCGGAGCAGTGGGTTCGCACTGGTCCTTCTGCAGCGGCTCCACGAGGGAAGCAAACAGCGGTTTCATTTCATGGGACAGCCTTCTTCTACAGCTACTTGCCCACACAAGTCCATCAACCTCCTTTCAAGTCAGGTTGGCATCTGTATTAGGAGGGATGGTAGTTGGGAACTGAGTGCTGTTCTAAAGAAGCTGACGGTGTTTTCTGGAAGCCAAGAATTGCTTCAGTGACTAAGGTACACAGTAACCCACTCTAGTTAGCATTCAACATCCTCTCTTAGTGGCTTTTCAACAAAAGCCCAGAAGCATGCTTCAGTGCCTTGGCCAAGAGAGATTCTCATTTGCTTTACCCCAGATAAGGAGTGCCTTTTTTCTATATGAAGAAGGCAGATGACTGAAGCAGGTGACATCCATTTGATTCTGAGACTCGAGGAGGTTAAACTCCATCACACTTTGTGTTTCAGCGTCATTGCCTGTAGAGCAGTGGTTCCTCCCAGGATTCCTGTTACATTTGCTTGGGCTGTTTTCTGACGTCATTATATTCGCTATGATATTATCAGTCCATTTTCATGCTTGGTAGGTATCCCTTTGTTGTCATCCCGGTTGCATGGTGATCCCTCAGCTGTGCTCTCCACAGATGAGCTTCACTGAAGCCTGCGTTTGTTTGCTTCCATGGGATTTTCCTGGTGCAACTAGTCATGGAGTTCAGGTGCAGTTTCCTCCTCTGAGCTGATAAAAAATATTTCTGATGAACCTAGAGAGCTGTTGCTGTGAAACATTTTCTATTTTGAAGGATAAAGAACCAAACTCAGCCATCTCACAAACTTCTGCACTGTTGACTGTATATGAAATGCAAGAAGAAAAATAGTAATTTTCATGATAATTCTTTTCTGCAGCTGCGTTCTCTCATTTCATGAATTTATGTCCTGCAGCGACACCAGACTGACAATTGGATCTTCAGCAGCTGTGTGAATTCCATGTCTTCTGTACTCCATGCAACATGGCCACTTGGGCATTCACCGACACTTCAGGCTTGTAGAAAGCAAATGTGACCATCACAAACTGCAACACCTATTTGCTGCACCAGGCAGGTTAGTAAGTGTGCTACCAGAGCTGGAATTATGGCTTCCAGCTGGCGTGTTGGCCGTTCCGAAAGCGTTAGGTGGAACACTGAGCGTGTTAAAGCCTGTACTAAAACCCACACCTGACCATACTGTAGGTGTTGCCATTTACCAGATTGATTAAAGGACTGATATCCTGGACTAAAAGTAGAGGAAGGGAGAGGGACAGGGAAAGCAAGACTGGTGATGGATGCTGTCCTGCTGCGAGGTGCTGTGCAGTGACACCCCATCTCCTGGCACAGAGCCTGTACTGTGCCCATTGGTGCTAATGGGGTGGGGACAACCGCTGCCTCCTCCGACCAGTAATTCTGTTAACACATTGACTGCTACTTATTGCACCTCTGATTATATCCAGCACTGGAGGATAAAAATGTGAAAGCAGCAGTGAAATATTCCAATAATATATAAACCACTTGGTTTAAAGCTTGAAGCAGCAGGTTGTGTGTCCTTCTCTAAACTCTGCTCTTCGTACTGTCTATTGCCGTAGATAACAGCAGGATCTGCTGCTTGTCTTTGCACTCAATTCTGTATTTGACTGACTTAGTTTTCATTGAATCCTCCTCTTGCTTCCGTGTGACTGGGGATGAAGTACAGAACCAAAGTGAAGCAGAGCTACTCCTCTTTGAAGTTTAAGTATGTCTAAATGCTGCACACTGGCTTGTGCTTCCTTAATTTTTCAGTCTATTCTTGTGTAGACTGTGGTTCTAAAACTGAACATGCTTTTAAAGACTTACATGATGAAGTCGTATAAGTGTGTTATTTTAAGCTAAATGTATCTGATTAAGCACTACCACTGGTATTTTCAGTTGGGAAAAAAAAATTCCAAGAGCAATCACAATAGTTAAATGGTATGAGAAGAAGAAAAAGGGATGGAAACTTGTATGGCAGTGTGATGTTTCAGTCCAATGGGAGTGCATTCTGTGCCAGCCTCTCACAGGAACATGCTGAGATCTGATTAGCTTTGACTTTTCTGATACTTATCTCCATAATTTGTTCTATATTTTCACTTTGTCTTCCTCAATAAGGAAATATGCCACTAACTGAATGCTTGGGCCAAGTTCTATTTGTCAATTTAATTTATCTTGGCTGCAAACTGAAGATCAAAACACACAAGTGAAAGGGTGGCTGAAAGGAAAATACGCTGAATTTGAAAGAAAGTGATCTGAAATCTGGGCTTAAAGCACCTCTTGTAAAACCCACCACTTGGATCATTTAAAACTTTTCCATAAAAGACACACTGACACCATCGGTCTCAAACTTGCCTATTTAGTGGGCTACATGTGACCAAAAAGGGTCTTCTCATTAAATACAGACCACAAGTATCTCAGACCCCCTGTTTTGTTCATTTACCATATTTTGATGTCAGTAATGCTTTGTTCTTTGCTATATTTCCTTACGTGACTGTTGCCAGTAATATCTATCTATTGGATGGGATTTGAGAACAGAAAAACACTGAGGTGATTGCTTTGTATCTTTCATGGTTATTGCCATGTAACAAGGGAAAGAAAAATCTAGCTTAGTCTCCTGTGAAAGAAACATCGTTGAGATTAAAAAAGCTACAGTTTGGCCAGTTATTTATATATAGATTTCTTTATAGAATCAGAGTCATTAAACACAGTTCCTTATTTTCAAAACAATTGCCAAAAGTTTTGGTTGTTTGGGTTTTTTTGTCTATAAAGAAAATAATGGAAGGAAAACAGAGCAATGTAGCACACAGACACAGACACAACTGAGGCTGCCAAATTAACTGCATATCACAGAGGAAATGGAAGAGACAAATAGGTGGAACTGGAAACACAGCAGCGTTTGTCTTCAAAAGGATTAGTGCAAACAGGATTGAGGGGTTGTTTTTTTTTAAATTGGCTGAGTAAAAGAAGTGAGAAATCACTTTTACTTTCCTTTGTGTAACTGCTACTATTCTGCAGATGTTATATTGCCAGAGCATTTTGGCAAGAGGCTTTAAGGGAATGTGCTTTCTATCACCATCGATTGCTCAGCTAAAGAGCAGGAAGAGTGGCAGACCTTCCTTTTACCCGTTGGTAAGGATTCGTTTCAGTTTGAGGCACAAGGGTGGCACGATGCTGTTGCTCTTGCCACACTGCAAGGTGGTTACAGGGCTCATTCATGAGACCTCACTCGAGGGGGAGGACAGCGGGCTCTGGACGATGCCAGGCAGAGGGAATTGTGTCCGGGGGCTTGGACAGAGAGCAGGGAGCGGTTCCTCCTCCGGGAGGCTGGAGTCTGACCAGGGGCATCACTGGATCAAAGATGGTTTTCCTACAAGGAAAAAATCAGTGGTGGAATAGTGGGTGGAAGAAAGAGTGACATTTAATGTGACATCAGAGAGACATTTATTCACGGCATATGATGCTGACAGCTGGGGAATCGCAGTCACAAACTCTGCAGAGGGATGGAAATCAGTTACCAGTTGTACACGCAGTGATTTGTTTCCTTTTTCCCCTCAATAAAATGTACTTTGCTTTCTGCACATACTCCCTGGTGTGACAGGCAGGACAGAGAGGGAAGAATGACGGATACCTGCGCTTAAGACCTTCTAGGAGAGAAATCTTGTTTTGTTGCTTTTCTTGATTTACAGAAGAATCTGATGTTTGAAGTCTATCCTTCACTGCTGGCAACAGAAATTAGCTGAAAGAGGAAAGAAACTCAAATAATCTAGGGTAAGGTCACAGGTATGATGGAAATAATAACTAGGATTTTCCTAACTAGGAAATAATAGCAGGACAGACCTGAAAGGAACTAGCAGGTGCTGTCAGCACCTCATGTCCCCATTAGGAAGTCTGTATACTCCAGTCTGATCTCGCACACATGCATCGTTGCTCTGTGTTGAGCCATCTTTTCATGTTTTGTTTTGTTTTTTTCACTCTACTTTCCTCGGGCAACATAACTTCTAATGTAGTCAATGCATAATGCAAGACGTACACATCATCCTTTGCAGACAGTAAAATTGTCAAGGCCTCACAGACAGGGTCTATCCACCACTCTGGCCCTTGGGCCATGGGCAGCTTCAGGCAGCAGGATAATTGCTGCTCAGGCTGTCAAGACCCAGAAATGCTCCTCGTTAGACCAGAGCGTTAATCAGGGCTGTCTTGTCTTACCAGGGACTTCTACACAGAGAGCATCTGTGAGCAAAGAGGTGTATCCATCACCTGAGCAGACGGCACATAGTGACTCCTTGTCATGACTCACTTGTTGCCAAAGGTCAAACCGAGCTGGAAAACCTTGAGCTGAAGCTGAGTCAGAACCAAGGGACGGTCACCGCTGCGGACAGCCTGGCCCCCCACCCGCCTGCTCCCAGCAGGGAAACGATGAGTGGTGGCTCCTCAGGCCGGAGGGGACAGTTATCCATCAGGAGAGCAAAGCTGCTTTTATCACCTTCTTCCAGGTTCACCGTGGAGCCAAGTGTGCTGCATGTGAGCGAGCAGCTACAAAAGAAACATTTAATTAAGAGCTGAAGTCATAAATCTGCGGCAGTTTGCTTTCACCATGGCTTTATTTGATATTTGCCTCAAAAAGATCGAGTCAAGGGCAAAACCGGCTGGAATGAGCGCAGTGATAGATTCATCCATTGTTTTCTCTCATGCCAGAGGGGTCCCAAGTCATACAAGTGGCTATGGAGGGTCACCCCCTTCCACACCACTGGAGACAAGCCGGGCACGAGGGTCTCGGGTCAGTCCCCTCTGTGCATCTAATTAGAAGCGCCTAACAATCCTCACACTGCCCACTGGGCTCTGCTGAGCTGGGCTGGACCAGGTCCTCCTGCTCTGGGCAGTCTTTGAGGTTGTGCTCATCCATGGACACGTGTCATCCTCTGGGGAAAACAGAGAATTTGGAAAAGATGAAATCTGCAGTTAGGTGAGCAAAATAAGAGCTGTGTCAAAAGTGCTGAAATGGAAGTTAGCTAGAGAAGAGGCTGGAGGCAGAAGGAAAAGAAGATCATTGGTTTGCTTCTGTCTTCCAAAAGAAAATGAGCCCAGGAAGAAACAAATCAAACAGTGACATTGCCTGGATTCCTGAACAACTTTCCTGGGAGCTCCAATAGCCTGAGCCAAGAAATATTTGAAGCTCTGAGTACGCTAGGTCCTGGTGTAAATGTCTCTACCCAGCCTTCAGAGAAGGTTCTTGCTCTGACTGCTTCCTCTGTGAAGTACATCGAGAGAAATTACAGCCCAGGCCCATGTTTAAGCAGCTTTCTATTTTTGCAGACCCACATAACCAGCGTGCATGGCAGTGCTGGAGCTGCCTGCCCCACAGCAGGCCAGCGGAGAAGTCCTGGCAGGCAGCCTGCCCAGTGTTTGTGACCACTGTACTGTGAACGTGACCTGGTATCCGCTCATGGACATGGCTTCTCATTTATATTACAGCAGAAAAGTCATTGTCACTGCCAAAAATAGAGAAAAAGTCACCAAAGAATAACACGGCTCCAAATGAAAGCTATAAATACCGAGATGGATAGTAGATAACTACAGGTTTTCTCTCACACACGTGGCATCCAGCTTGGAAAGTGTCCTGTAGGTCAGGCTGTTGCTTGTTTGGTGGGACGTAGGAGTTTGCCCCAGTAAATAAGAGGCTGCCCTTGTTTACAACCCTCTGGTGACTGTGGGTGTTTTGAAGTTCTCTGTCTCATTTCTGGAAACCTTGCTCCAGTCCTGCTCAAAGCCCAAAATGAAGCAAGGTCTGTCCACCTCTGTGGGTCCTTATGTCTGTTTGTCCACATCACCCATCTGTGGTCTATCTGTGGTCTTGGCCACCAACCCATCCTCAGGGTGATCTCCTGGAATGGCACGACCATCACTCACTCTTCCTAAATCCTTTATCCAGCTGTGGGTCCCCAGCAGAGCCTCCATGTGTCCCAGCAGCCAAGGGTGGAGGACAGCAGAGCAGAACTGCTCTCCAGGCTGAAAACCCTCCTGGGTTATGCACGCTGGTGTAGCTGTGTGAGAAGCATGACATAGAGAACAGCAGAAGAAGGCTTCATCCTTGCATTCCTGTTGGCTTTGGAGGGAAGTGCTAAATCCAGTTCTGCTGTACGTTAGTTTTGGTTGCCCTCCTGCGAGGCAATCCCATGGTGTGAAGGGAATGGGATGGAGTCAGGAGACTTGGGTACAAATCTCGGGTTTGCTGCTTTTTTTCTGTAAGTTACGTCTAATTTTTCACTGCCAGAGGATGAACTCTCTTGTTCAGCGGGAGCTAAATGAACCTTCCGGATGGTGTTCCGGGAACACGTGTAGGTTACAACCAGAGCAATGAACTGCTTACCTCGTTAGCTAGCTTTTGTATTCAGAAGCCTTGATGCTTTCTGTGCATTTTCCCTTTCTTTGGGAAACACGGAATTTGTAGGGCCCTTGCTTTGGCGCTTCTTGTTGTTATTGTTGTTATATGGTGCTCAAACGTTGTATTTTAAAGAAAGCACAGCAAAGCACCTGACCTTCAGAAAAGGAGAAAAAAGCTCTTTACTATGAGCTGTGGGTGACTGGCAGCGCCAGTGCCGATACCTGAGTTGGAATGACTCCAAGCTGACTTTGTAAAAGCAAAGCTTGTAGCTGGCTTTCTGTTTATTCATAGGAACTCATTTTCTTCCTTCTGTATTGAAGCAGGTTGTCTGATGTGCCCCAGCCCGAGGGTCTCCGACCCCTTCGTGCCTTCACAAGAGTGGTCCAGCTGTACCCCTGCTTGTTGCAGCACTTTGTCATGTGCAAAATACTACAGGTCGGTATAAACGGCATGATTTTGGTGTGATGTGTCTTTGAAATGAGAAAGAAAAGACATATGTGATATGATATGATATGATATGATATGATATGATATGATATGATATGATATGATATGAAGACAAAATATGATCTTTCTGAATTATTTTACAGAGGTGCACCGTACATGGAGCTCACCACGGGGGTTCAGGGGATTTGAGGAACAACTCTGCAGATGTGTTGTTACTGGAGTTGCAGCAGCCAAGATGTAATGCACTGAGTGGAAAATCAACCAACCAACCAACCAACCAAACCCCAGGCAGGTATTTCACAACCAGGAAGGCTGAATCTTCTCTGGGATATTCCATGACAAATGAATGCCAATTCCTACTGCGTGTGATGACGAAGGTTTTGATCCCAAGCTTCGGAGTGATGGCACAGGCCACCTTCCAGGGAGCAAAAAGTCCATTCTGAATCCTCAACTAAAATCTCTCCAGTGTTTTTGAGATGTGATATCGTGCTGAAATACCTCCCTTAGAACGAAAAGGAAAAAGACAGTGTTCTAATTTGAATCAGTCCTTCACTGAAAGAGAGCACCCCAGAAAGCTGATTAAATCTTCTAAATCAGTGTGATTCCCAGCAGTGTTTTGATGTTAATAAAACAATACTTCTAAACACAAATATTACTTACTGAATGCTCACAGCTGCCAGTGGATTTCAAAGGAGCTGGCAGTGCTCAGCTCTGTCTAAAAGACCGTCCGCTCCTGCATTCAGCTGCTCTGGGGGTTCTGTGTGCGAGATAAAATTGAAAAGTAAGTCTTCCTTCTGGTGCCTGTGAAAACAGCCCAACATTTAAGGAAGAGAGAAGCAGGATCTGCTTTTTAATGCATGTAACAGACCTCTAACCCTGACGTCTAGACAGCTACTGCCTCGTGTACACACATCCATTCCCACTGTTGGTCTCCAGGGAAGGCAGCCGCAGCGCAGTTTGAGGGCTGGGTGCACCCCACGATTACGGGGCACTCGGTGACATCACCTGCAGCATCACCCACCCCCCAAGGCACGGGCAGCACCAGTTCACTAACACATTATAAACAAGCCTGAATTTATCCTTAGAAGTAAGGTATATTAGCTAGTTCTAAGAATGCTTTTTTATTGGACCAAAGATCTTGCCTTTTCTGACCAGAAATTTTTTAGTGACTGAAAAAAAATGAATCTGCTTCTCTTAGCTTCCACAGGTCAACATTAAGATGCAAGGTCAGGGCTCAGTTTCAGTGAAAACCAGTAATAAGTAGTGCCTGCAGCCCGTGAACGCTGCCAAGTCTTGTAGAGAGGAAGCTCTCTCATGGAATTGAAAATACATTTGAAAAATCAATTCAAAGAATGTAATCAATTGACATAGACAGAGGCTGTGGGTACAACCGAGAGCAAAAGGTTGCCCAAAGATCCTGGTATGTTAAAAAATCTCACTGATTTAAGATGACTTCATGCTGTGACTGCCCTTCTGAAACAGTTCCTTGCAACAGTCCTTTGTCAAAGGCTGAAATGTTATTTGGTTGTACGATAATGCTGTGGCTGTGTAGCAGCCGTAGTTATTGCCAGGTGGTTAAGAACAGTCGATTTGCATTAATGCTGCAAACGTTCTTTAGGCAGTGGGTTGCTGCTGCCATTGCTAATTTCTGCTACATTATTTATTCTGCACTGCCAGCTTTGGCACCTGATGTATAGACACGTTTAAGGCTGACTTCTGTTCAGCTGCAAACCTACTGTTACACATGCCTGCAAAATCAGATGGACTCAGTGGCAGAGAGTGAAGTTCTTCCTAGCAGAAAGCTGAAGCTCTTTTCCCTCCCGTGAGCAGACTGGAAGACGCAGCTAAAAAGCAGTGATGGTTTTGCAGCTGTGATCCAGCAGCACCAGCCATACAAGAAAGAAGAGTAAATGGTAAACAAGGCGGGCTGGGCTGAGTGTTCCTGAAGGAGTGATCTCTTCCCTCCTGCTCCTCGGCTTGCTCAGGATGCCCAGGGATGGATTGCTCACTTCCCCTTGCAACACAAAACCCAGGTGCTGTCAAAGCAGCTCTGAGTTTCCAGTTCAGAACAAATCAAAGGTGTTTCCTTACGCAACAGACAGTTGAGCCCCGAAGCTCCTCACCAAAAGAGTTCAGCTATCTTTCTCCAGCTCCCCTGGCTGTGGCGAAAGGGCCGGCTCGGGGCTGTTCCAGCAGATATGCCATCTTCACTCCTTCTGGGAATGCCACCAGCTCACCCTTAGCTGAGATGGTGAGTCAGTAAAGAACAAGTAATACAATATCCAAATGTTTTGGGGTTTTTTTGTGGGTTTGATTTGTTTTGGTTTGGTTTTTGTTTTTTAACTAGGCAGCAACAATCAATGAGTTTCAAGCACATGATTCCTACTTTTCTCAAATATGCAGTTATTAGGAGCACATAACAACAACGTGTTTGATTGTTCTCTGACAGCATCTTGGGACTGACAGCGAGATTGTAACTTTCTACCAGCGCTGCCAAAGGAAAGCTCCTGAAATACACTGTAACGTCCTCTAAACGCTGCAGGGGAAAGATGTGTGCCAACAAGTTCTGTTTGTTCTGGTTTTACTTTTAATCATGCTGAAATAACAGGTTGCCAAAAATGGATGCCATGAAAAGCATTAGGGATTATGTAGAACTGTTTTCACTCTGCAAGTAAAATTCTGCCTCTTTCCTGCTAAATGCCCAAGACTCTGGTTCCCATCAGATTTTCCTTACAGTGTTGGAAGGATGTGTAACTGAGGAATGGAAAATAGAGGGTGTATTTCCTCAGGTGTCCACTAAAGGACCAGCATTCTTCCAGCTGGTCAACCTCCTTCATGGCCAGGATCTTCCTGTTTCAGTGTTTTTGTGGACCACCAGCAAACTCATTGACCCCCATTGTCAAACACTGAGTGGCAAAGACCATGAACATGGTTTGTTTCTGTCTGTGTTTGGTTTTGTTTCCTTTGGAAGGAAGGAAGGAAGGAAGGAAGGAAGGAAGGAAGGAAGGAAGGAAGGAAGGAAGGAAGGAAGGAAGGAAGGAAGGAGGGAGGGAGAAGACCACATGAGAACAGTAATTCCCTCCTGGGGGGATAGCCAACACATTCATTCTGGTTGTTTGATCTATTTATTTATGTATTTAGGCCATTTCCGTTGGCAGGGCAGTAACCGTTCTGGATAGTGAAGAGTATCCTGGTGATGACCCACCGGACATACTCAGGGAATACGGCAGCAGATGTGCTTTTCTGTGCATAGTTCCTTTGCAGCGGAGCTGGAATGAGCCCCTCTTTGCTGTGGTCCCTATGTAAATGTCAGCTCTTAACAGAGGACTCAAAATGCGAACTTTAGAATTAACCGCAATGCAGGTAAGAGCTGAATGTGTAATTCTCCTAATCCCTGTGGCAAGGTCTGTGACCCAGCTGGCTGGACCTGCGACTGGCTGGTGGGCAGTCTCTACCTTTTAGAGCTCTTCATCCTCCCAGCTGGGAAATGAAAAAGCCAAAAATCATTCCTTGTCCTTTTTCTCTCAAATTAGAGTTTCTTTTTGTTCTCTTCCCTGCTGCCAAACACCTCCAGGCCCCTCTGCAGCTCTGCCAGGGCTCTGCAAAATAGTGCTCCCCAGATGAAGGCTGAAGAAGCCTGCAGGGAGCTCATTCTGCAGCAGAGGCAGTGACAGAGGGCGAGAAATCTGATGGACAAGCACCTCCTTGCTTTTCCAACCCGGCTCATGCAGGAGAGCACAGAGCCCGCTGCTGTCAGGAGCGCGGCAGAGCGCCGATGGCAAGGTGGTATCTCCGAGCCAATAAGTTGCTGGAGTAACTCCATCAAAAACAGTTCTGCTTTGCTGCCCACATATGTGTGATCGTTTCCCTTATGTGGTTGTAAACACAGTTTTCTAATGGCTTTAATTTTGTGAAACAAAATGGAATACCTCTCTGAATACTCCTATCCTTTTTCCTTTAAGAAAGACCACCTGGAGAGCATTGGAAAGAACCAAACCCAAGCATGCCAAGTCCAGTAAGACTCAGGCAGGCGATAGGGTTGGGTACAGGAGTGGTGCTTTACCCTCTGAGAGTTTTCAGTTGCATCCTACCACTCTTAGGCAAGCTGTGGGCTCCCCGTGTGTTGCTCTGGGACAGATTGCTGTCCCCTAGGACAATTGAGTCTCTTACAGTGCAGGACAGGCTGAGGCAGCTGGGGAAACCAAACACATGAGCTTTCAGGCACTGAAACAATAACCTTTCTTTTGGAGGCTGTTATTTTTAAATGTGAAGGTGAGCAGATTTGGAACATTTTTTAACCATTAATGTCCTCGAGAGATTGGTGATGGGTACTATAGGTCCAAGTAAGGACTCCAGGCACTGGCAAATGAGATGCTGTGAGGTGACTCTGTCCCCCACAGGTGAGTTTGGATACTCTGCCTGGGAGTCCACGAAGCCAGAACTAAAGCTGGAGGAACATCAGCCCAACAAGGATGGGACTTCAGCTGAATGTTGTGTCTGGCTGGGCACCGGGCACTTCCAACAGGTCCCACCTGGAGGCCAGGTGCACCAGAGCATTGGCAGAGGGGAATTCTGCTCCGCTCCCTTTGCCTTTTGTAACCTCCCCACCTCATTACAATATGGATTTGTGACCCTTTGGGCAGGGATGGGCAGAGCGCTGATCGGAAACGGGGGAAGGTGTCCAGCTGAGTGTGCAAGTGTCACTTCTTCACCATCAGCTGCTGAGTGAATGATCCACCTGTGTCCATGGAGGGTGTGTGTCTGTGTGTCTGTCTGTGTGTCTGTGTGCGGTGTTCACAGTTCGTTTTGCTTCCAGGACTGATTTCTGCCTGGACTTGGTGCCCTCTAGTGTTGTGAACACTCCAGTATGCAAGAAAAAAAATATAAAACACATTCCCAGCTTCAGAATTCATGGTTTTGCTAAATCATAATACAGTAATTGTGTTAATTATGTTATGTAGTTACAACTTAATGGAGCTAATGTGACCCTGAACATATTGGGTAATTACAGGCACAACACCAGATGCCCCAGGACACATTTCTCTAGGCTGAAGGTAACATCTCAGAGGCCTTAGCCTGCAGAGTACACCCAGATCTGGCGGCGTACAGCCCTTCACCGGACCCAGCAATCCCTGCAGCTGGAATATCAGGCATCTGGCGTGGCGTTGCCGGATGCGCTACTGCCAATCTTTCACCTTGATTCAATCAGCTTTTTAGCAGAAAATAATCCTACAGATGACCTCTGCTGACGTCATTTTGCTCCGTGACACAGCTCTGCTACCAGCCCTCCAGAGTGCTACAGTCAGTGGTGATGTCCTTGGCTGTCCCGCTGCCCGAGAGCCCTGATGCCAGGCAGCCCCTCGGCGTGATGCAAGAGGGTGGACAGCGTGACAGCGCAGGCCAGTTGCATCAGACAGGGACAGGGATGAGGCAAACGGCCCCATGTGAGCGATGAAGTCATCCTCATCCCCTACAGAACAACTCCTCTGAGCCTGTGGAGATTGCATCATGAACCTGGCTGAAGCATGGAGCTGTGGAAAATCAGACGCTTTGTGAGACATCAGTGAGGAAGTTAATTAATTGGATTTCACGTGAAATCCTTCCAGTTATTCCAATCTGACCGTCTAGAACCTGCTCTGCAGTGCTGGTGGGGAACTGAGGGGCTTCTCAAAAGCATCTGCTGGAGAGAGATTGCTTGAATTTTGAAAGAGGGGAGAAAAATGGGGACAATGTCCCAGAATTACAGGTTTAAAACCAAACGCAGCTCAGGCACAGAACAGCAGTTACTGAGCGCTACTGCCCAAGCCACCGAAACCGAGCGGCACCAGCTCTGCCGGCCTCCGCCCCCAAAGCCCGGGGTGACAGCAAGGGTTTGCCACGGCCCGGGCACATCAAACGGGGGAGCCAACGAGTCTGGAGGCGCCACAAGCTGAGCAGGGAGGGGAAAAGTCAGGGATTCCACACGGCGGCAGCGTGGAAAAGGCTGGGATGGAGCTGTCGTCTGCACCACAGCCCCGGGACGCTTCCAGGAAACTCC
>NW_010308782.1:0-11354 GCF_000700745.2 Antrostomus carolinensis
GTCAGGCATGACTTGCCCTTGGTGAAGCCAAACTTCTATTTTTTCTATCTGACCTGAAGGTAGAAGACATTGAGATTAGAAAAGTTTGATTGTGAGCTATTGGCAGACTAAATGCTTCTAAAGGAGTCTGATTATTTTCTGATTTTCCCCTCACTCTGCAATAATGCCTGGCTGCACATTTAATCTTCTCATTTTCTCAAGCCTACCATGCTACACGAAGACATTTTATTTTCCTTCTTGTAAATGGGTGTCTGATTCCTGGACGTATCAGAATAATCTCGGAAACACCAATACTTTGAATTCAACACTTTTGAGCAAATAATTAATCAAATCCAAAAGGTGTTTGGAATCAGCAGCAATGCTGTTTCAATGGAAAAAAAAAAGTGGCCATGATATTCAACAAAATCTGTATATGGGGTCCTGAAGACAACAGTTGAAAACTGCTGGTGGTAAAATAAAGCCTTTATTGCATCAACTTGGATCATTAGGCAATCTCCTGAAGGGCAAATTCGGTAATGGTGCCTATGACAGCTTTTAAATGGGATGACCCTTCTAGTTTTGGTAACTAGGACCGCTTTGATAAATTTAAACTTTAATCCTTAAGAAGTCTGGATTGTTCCAGCCAAAGTCATTGGTAAATGCTTAATAAATTACTTCTGTCAGTGCATAAGGAGTTAACAGTGTCTATGATTTACACTGGAGCAATTCACAGCTCTGATTCAACTGGAATAGACACTTCAGGGCAAATTTTGTCAACAAAATGCTCTCCTGCTTGTACTGGTGAGCAGAGTACTAGATTTCTAAAATTTCATCAGTTCTCTGCCTTTACATGTTAACTCTTTCCAGCTAGCACTTCTTTTCACTGGGATGACAATAGGCATGCTTTTTCCAAAACATTCTGATGTCCTTCCAGACAAGCACTCTGAACACAACCAATACCCTTTGGTAAATTTTCTTATCCCAAGATATAATGATGTAAGTTTATTTAACATATAATTTTAGCAACTTAAATAATTACAACAGTAAAAATTTCTAATGAAGGAAACAAACATTTACCATTTTCTTTTTCCTAGTATTCATGAAAACAGGAACTGAAAATAACAATGATAGGGCTTAACAAAAGAGAATTGTTAACACAGATTCTAAAAACCCAAAGAAACAAGAAACACTGAACATGTCAGTTTACTGTACCAATGTTTGCACTAAACTGCACATGTGTAACACATCTAGAGAAATATTCAATTTTAGCTGCTTGTTTCTAAGATTTGTGATCAGTTAATCATAAATCCTGGCAAAAATTACAGCACCCAAAACTGAAATATCAAAACAAATCTAATAATTTTTAAAATTCAATAATTTGGCTCTTTGACCTTTTTCTTCTGGCTCCAAAATAAACGAAATATAGCTTTTCATAAACTGTTCTCATTCATTTCCACATCACTGAAGCCTGAGCTCCCACAATTAGTACCGAATGAATTTCCAACAGAAATTACTTTTTCTAAATGTAGAGAATGACTGCTAAACTTCCACTCTTTAATGCTCACAGTAATCACTCGTAACTCCTGTTTATCACTTTAAGTCCTGAATTGGTGTGCATTTAAACAAAGGTTAATAGTTTTCTCACAAGGTCTGACTCTAATGGGTTTATTTTCTGCTGATTTTACTGAGTCAGAAAATCTTGTTGATTAAATCCTGAAGTGCCACAAAATAAGGTTGCGTCTTATTCAAGGCCACTTCTTTGACTTTTAAATTATTTGCAATTGTGTTAATGGCTTAATTTTGAACAATTGGTGTCCCGTGAGCGGGCTCAAGCAACTGAGCATTGCCAACAAAAGCTTGAAAGCTTCGCAGACTTAATAGTTTCAAAACTACCGTTGCAGTCCCCAGTTTTAGCTGACCAGAAACTTCTGAGCTGAATGGCCTTTACACATTGCCTTGGAAACACTGCTGCAATATGCATTAGCCATGTGCAGGCTTCTTGGGAAGTATTCACTTGTGAGCATAGAGCATTACTCAATAACCAGTCCTACTCTCAACAACAGATATGTCTGGAGAATGTGTCCATAGGATACTCAGAAGCCTCAGCTAAAAGATAGTAAAAGGGTGAAGAATATAACAAAAAGGAAGAGAGTTACATCTCTACGACAATCTAGCAAAGCAAGTACCAAACCATTGATTTTACATATAGGAGCTAGAAGCTCATCCCATTATAACGGGATCACTTGTACTTAACGTGAATAAGAGTGTGTGTGTGAGAGGATGGTAAGACAAGGAGGAGAGGAGGAAGGGAGAAAGCTGTCTATTACACCTTTTGAATTAAGTTCCCAACTCCCAACTTTTTGGATAACTTTAAGAATGACACGCTGAAAAAGGTGACAAACTTGGGACTGGAGGGAAATCCCAGACCTGAGTCTCTGCAGTGACACAGTCATGAGTGTAGTAGGTTTTATCATTTATGTGAAAACCTAACAGAAGGAAAAGGAGAGTGGGAAGTATGGGCATGATATGCTTGAGCAGTGGGTTTAGTCTGTACATGATACTCAGATGCCTATCCTGGAATGTCAAGCTATTGCAGAGCTAGCTTGATTCAGCTTTTTTGTTTTGATTTTTTTTTCTTTCTCCAAAGCAGAATGCATCTTTCTTTCCAAGATAATCCATTTGTTTCACATACATTCATAGCATTTCTCAACGGTTCATAATCAAGAAACAAATAATAAATTAAGTGAAGCAAAATATCAGTTTACTGGCATACAAAATTGGAAAACAGGTAACTTATGTTCTGCTTGATCCTTGAAAGAACAGAAGTCATGGTGATTTACATACTTAATTTTTGACCAATAAACATTAAAGAGCTTTCTATTCTACTCATTCTCACCTGCTGCAGCCATATTCTCTGTGCAAAGTGATGAAGTGATGTTAGTGTGTGAAAAATGTGGCTGAAGTGGCAAAAATAGAGAAGGTAGATCATATTAATGGCTCAGTAAAATTGTGTGCATCCTGAAACTGCCTTGTAGTTCATGTCTGGCCATTATCTTGCAATCCTGACTCAGTTAAAATTTTTGTATGTGTATGTATCTCCTGTTAACTGATTCTCTGCCTTTATTTCTTGAAAATCTCATAGCCTTTCCCTGATTTTCTTCTGAAGGGCAGAGATTTAGCTACTGTAATCTAAATTGCGTTTATTCTGAATTACAGTGTCCAAATAAGAAAAAAATTAAAGGAAATTACACTGTGAAGTTTAGCTGATTTTTTTTTTTGTGTGTTGCAAGCATCCTGATCTTGAAGTTCCGTTCAGTCTGACTGCTTTTACTGACACTTTCTGAACAGCTATATTATAAAAAAAAAAAAAAAATTCTCATCAGATTTCCTCTATTAATCATCTCTCTTAATTGCTTGATGTGAAATGAGAATTCGAAGAGGTTCAACTACATGCCCTGAATTATTTGGGATCCAAAGACCATTATCAGAGCACGCCACATAAAAACCTAGTTTATGATTTTAAAAAAAAAAAAAAAATATATATTTGATATTCAAGACAATAAATGTCTCCAGCCCTATGTGGTTATGATATTACTGCAGAAATTGCTGTGATAATAAATTTCTAATGAGACTGGGAAGACACTTTCATTTCAATCCAAAGTGTCACAGGTAACACCAATTTACCAGAAATAAACTTTCTTTCAAGGGCACACCATCAAAAATGCACAATAATGACTTGAATTTTGCAAATCATATTACTATTTTTAGAATTATGGAAGCTAAAAATTTGTACTCTGCAGGACTCTGATATTTAAATATACACACAGAGAGGATATATATGTGCATATACACATATAAGGTATTTTTATATCATACATGACATATCCGTAACACATATGTAAGACATACACTATACTGTGGACACATATGTCACATACACATATCATATTGAAGGTGTATTATACATAATGTATATGATATGTATAAATACTATTTGTAAAAATGTTTTTCTTTTAAATTTAACAAAAAGTATCAGGATTTCAAGTCTTTTATAAAATGAAAAAATACTTACATGTAAAAACATTTTCTCTATTTTGTGTGTTTTCCAATGTTGTTTGTTTTTCCCCCTAATTATTCAGTATAAGATTGTTGTATTCTTTTTTTTTTTTTCCTGAAGGACATATATATCTTTTCAGATACAATTATTTATGACTAGAACTTAAGCTTATGGCTGGTAATTATTTTGGTAATCAGAATAATAGATATTATAACAAATTTAAATGTTAATTGAAAGTTAATATTGCAATTAATTTTCTCATTGCTTTGCTATCTGGTAGCTTGTTTTCTCATTAGTTATTCTAACAAACCATTTATCATAGTGTCCTGTTTTTGCTAGGATAGAGTTAATTTTCATAGAATCTAGAAAGCACTGTGTTTTGGTTTCAGTGGAGATTGTTATGAGAACAATGTTGATAAATACAAGGACACTGTGCTTGGGCAGTTTCCAAGAGCAGATGACTGGAAGCATGGGGTGAAGAAGAATGTAGTAGTTAGTAAAAGCCAGAATTGACAGCTGGATATGCCAATGAGATATTCCATATCATAGTATGTCATGTTTAATATATTAACTGGGGCTGAATGGAAAGGGGGGGTTTCTGTCAGGAATCGCTCAGGCTCGCTTTTCTGGAATTGCAATTTCAGTTTTGGGGTTCCTTTTTGCTTCTCCAGGATCGTTATCAGTGGGTGGTGAGCAACTGCACTCTGCATCACTTATATATATATAGTTGTTATCATTATAACTCTTATTATTCTTATTATTTTAAATTTATTTTACTCTAAATATTAAATTGTTCTTATCTCAACCTACAGGTCTCCTCACCTTTACTCCTTCCATTCTCTCCCCAATTCCCTGGCTGGAGGGGAAGAGGGCAGCGGGGGAGAGGACTGCAGGTAGCTGTGTCTTGTTTGGCTGCCAACTAAGTTAAACTATCACACATAGGTACTGTGAAAGAATTGTAATTAAAAAAAATAATGCAAATAAAATGGCAATTCAAAACATTTGTCCATGTCAATAAATATTAATATGTAAAAATATAATTACATATAGAATATGTATATATAGGTATGTAGCATTATTTCCTCTCCTTATATGCAAAATAAGTGAGGAATTCTTTAAAGGAATGTAAGACTCTACATTATTCAGACTTTCTGCATAAAATATTTTGAAGAAAATTATGGAAAAAAAATATTAAACAAAAGCCACAACTCAGTCTTTGTGATGACTCTGTCTCACTCATCAGTGAGACTGAATGCTGGACTCATTTCAGGAGAATGCCAAACTAGGCAGGTCAAGGCCCTTGAATGTTCGTGGGAACCTGATCTCAGCTGCCCTGCTCTGAGTGGTGAGAGGGATCAGATGATGTCCAGATGTCTCTGGCACCTCAAACTGACCCAGGACTCTATTCTGTGCCTCTCAGCAGAGGCAGCAGGACTCCTTGCTGAGCTGGAGACTGAGCAAAGCCTAGTAAATACAGAAAATCTTCACATCTAAAAACATAAACTACTCTGGATGATGAGAGGCAAGTCTCCATAGAGGAACCATCGTTGTCAGTGCTATACTGACAAAATACAACCAGCTGGTCTTCAGCATTTAGATGTTCTCAAAAGAAATAACTCTGCTACGTAGTGATAACACAACATCAACTCCTTTGCTTTAAGAATAGCAGTTGACATACCAGACTCTCACATCACCATTTTTTCTCAACAGGAAGCCATCACAAGCTCACACTATACATTGGCAATAGATAGTGAATATTCACTGGGGCACAAATTGCAAGGGAAGAAGCGTAATCCAAACCTCTTCGCACATAGGCTGTGAGCTTTGGCTTTGCAATCCAAGCAGCTGAGGTAAAGGTGGATGAGGTGGTGGGTGCACTCTTCTGTGTTTTCAGGTACTGATCAGGAAGAGCAAGCCTTTTTTATGTCTTCTCCCAAACACATCCAAAGAAAGGACACTAACATCAGCCACTTCCAGACTAAAAATCCCACCCTGTGTAGCACCTTGTGTACTGGAGAGAAAGCGAAAGGAAAGGGAGAAGCTTTTACAGCAGAGTGGAGTTCATCTACTGGAACCAAGACCATTGCCAGAAGCATATGCAGGAAGAGCACTGAGCTGAAGGATACGATTTTTCTAGTGTAGCAGTTCCTAAAGTAAGAAGGAATTTGAGACTGACGTCTTCTATGGTAGGTGTTTGCTCCATCACCCTTTTCCAAAATCTTCTTGGCCAAGATCAGAAATGTGGCCAGGGTCTGGAAGATTGGTGGCTGTACTTTTTTTGTTGATAAATTTTATTTTGTTTTTTTAAAAAATAAAATTATAAGGAAGAGTTGTTTTATTGTCTTTTTTTTTTTTTTTTTTTTTCCCCAACAAGTAAAATCTAAAATTGATGAATGTTTCATCAAATTCAGCATATGGTTGTGCAGTTCATCAGTCCCAATGTAAGTATCTTCGGTAGAGAAGGCAAGTAGGGCTGAATCCCAACTCCAAAGGCATTGTAAGTGAAAAGTAATATCAACAGTGGCTTTGACTCTTGCTGTTAGGAAAGTAATATATGTTTTTTTCCAGGCTCCCGGCCTCTATGGGGTACATACATGAGATAAAGGCCAAAATTCAGGACACACTATGATACTGGGAGAAATCCCCGTAAAAGAATAAACTGTAGGTGTGAAAAGAGGCACGTTTTCTACCAGAAGACTGGATGGAGGAGAGAGAGTCATCTAACATGTTTTCCAAGCAAGGAGAGAAAACTAAGAAGTAACGCAGATTTATTTGTTGGGGGTTTTTTTGGGTCAGACAGCTTAGCTACTACAGTGGTTGAGATGCTCCTGCTGTGCTGGGCGTGTGGCATGTTGTGAGCAGTGGGTGGACATGAAAGTGGAGCCAGGCTGGGCTCAGCAGTGCTAGAGAGCCCTGTCCTGCAGGGAAAGCTGCAGCAGCTTTCATGTGCAGTCCATACAAGGTCTTGACTCTGCAAGACTTCAGTGCTAAAGTAAGGGAACATGCCAACTAGCAGAGCATGAGTGCTGTCTCCAGCAATATTGAGTTGCACTTGGCTCCATCCTTTGCAGGAGGTGGAATGGGGTACCACCAAACCCCAATAGGACCAGGCAGAGTTACAGACGGTGAAGCACATATTTATTTCTTCTGCTTACTCACCCTTATGTGGGATGGACAATCCCTATAGAGCAATGAAGTTTTCCCCCAGTGGAAAAATGACTTGGATTCACCACAGATCCCAGAAACACAACTCAGATGTTGATAACAAATACTGTCCCACACTTCTCAGTTACAGAAGCAGGAGAAGCAACAGCACCTTATAATCCCAACAAGAGCTAAATAGAGGTTGCAGCCAGAAAACTATATAGCAAATGTATTTCTCCTTATCTCTAAGATCATAGTAACATATTTAATGGACTTATTATAATCTTACACTACAAGTTCTCTCTAGATAGGTTAAGAAAAATGCAGGAGAAGGAAATGGATAGATTAATCTTTGGCTTAAAAAATGGTGAACTTTAGGTCTCTGGTTTCATTGCAAATAGATGTCAGTTTGATGGTCTCATCCCTGTCCCTTTTGCATCTTTCCAGTTTATAAGGACAAATTTTTATATGCTTTTAAATTAAAGCAGTGGAGCAGTTCAGTGCTGAAACACTCATGTAATTCACAGCTGCAGAAGTGCATCTGTCACCATACCTGCGTCACAGGTACATACACAGCAGTTGAATTCCACTTGAAAACTTTAATCTTTGCATGGTCACTAACAGTGTGGTTGAGAGGTCAGTCATGATTTTTTAAGTACAAACCATGGTTCATGTTGACCATTACAAGGCTTCATCCTTACATAGAAAGCATTATACAGGTACCAAATGGGGGAGTAGAGTTCCTTTGTCTAGCAGACAGTGAAAAAATAACTGTAAAAATTGGAAGAATCTGTTTCTAGCCTTATGGTTCAACTAGTTTCATAGAGATAGGAAGAGCTTTGCTTTTCTTGGAAATACCCAGAGAAAACAATTTCAAAGAACATGCAGATGAAAACATATCTTAGAGAAAATAGTATTCACACTTGTTTTTTTCTTCCTGTATATTTTGAAAGACTTATTAGCATGGTCCAAGTTCAAGATTCTGGCTTAAATAAAGTATTTTTTAAACTGGAAGATCCATGACATTTTTCTCTAATTGGCCAGCTGGTTCTTCTCGATGTTTTCAGTAAATAACGTGATGTACATGTCACATAGCATGACTACTACGAAGCAAGTATTGGAAAGTTGTACGAAATATTTACATTCAGTAATAGATAAAATATTATTTTCTTTGTTATTATAATAAAAAGACAGTTAAAGTTCCAGTGTATTATTGTAGCAGGGGCTTATTTTTAATCTATTATGATGGAATTTATTCTTAGACTTCAGTACAGTGCAATTTCTTGGAGACAAATTGAAGGATTAGAAAGTTAGACAGAAAAAGATTGTCTGTGTTAAGGTGAGAATAGACGATACAGATAATAATTTTCAGGATTAGAAATTCTGAGGAAATTGTGTAAAAGAATGTATACTAATACTGAATTAATTTAAAATGTTTGAGATCTTAAAGATGTATTATGATCTGTGGTGCTTCATACATTAAAAGTATGCAATTATATCTCAACCTCATTTCATAGAAATATTCAAAGACACAAAATACTGTCAGAGAAAAATCAAGTTATCAGGTAAATAAGTTCCCATCTAGGAAGCAGTAAAAAGAGATTAAAAATCTAAATGAAACATAATTAGTAGATGCTCAAAAAAACTATGAATAAACTTGTAATTTTGACCCCATTAAAATGAATAGAATTTTGCTCTTGACTTTAGTATGTGTTATTTTTTCCCTAAGAGTGAGTCAAAGAAATTATTTAGGAACTTTATTTAAAGATCTATCAAGGAAATATGTTTATAATTTGCTAGTAGACCATTTAAAATATATGTTTATTTATTAAGGAAATAATTTATTGCATTGCAAATTTAGGCTGCCTTTTAAAAAGCTGCAGCTTTGTAAGCTGAAATTTTATTTCAAAGATCTCTTTCATGCTGCCTGTCATTAAGATACTTACCACTTATTTTAGTTGTTGAGAATCCTGTGGACACAGAATTGGTTTTAGGGCCCAGATCTCATTTTGACATTACATTACTCTGTCCAGCATGCTGAGAGGAGAGAAGTGACATTTTAATGTAGCTTAAAGGAAAACTGCTCTAATTTAATGAAGTCCAGCTTTCCAAAGGTTCACACATTAAGAATCATTTGTCATCTGAGATATAAGACAACATTAAAAAAAAAGTTTAATATCAGTTGGCATTGCTGGATGGCCATTTTGTAGGCAAGTAATGTGTGCAATATATCTCAGTACAAGAAACTACACAACATTTTCCAGCAGTATTTTGCCTATGGCTTTAAAGGGAGAAAAAAGGCAGTAGCCCTCCTGAGCATTTTCATCTTAGGAAGGTTTATTGGGTAATCATTGCCTGGAAGTTCCTAAGCATTCCTCTGAAGCAGTGCTGCAGACAACGTCCTGGACTGGGTAGTTGCTTGGTATCACTTAGACTCACTCCCTCATATGCCTGTATGAGAGCAGTGTTCTTGCTAAAGGTTCTTAGGAAAAAGTCAGGATCAAACTCACTACATTACATGCACACTATTTTATATGTTGATTAGAGGTGTGAGTTAACACTATAGAAAAAAATCTGGCAAATATTTTTTGAGTGGAGATGATACAATTAAGTTTTTGAAAAAGTTAAGATTCAACTGATTTAACTGCATTTCAATATAGAGGTAGACTAATTTTTGCTGTCCTCAGAGTAAGCATAATTTATGAAGTGTCCCAAAATCTGATTTTATATGATCTTTAGAGGTGACATTACCACATTTGTAATTGCTCTCTCTTTACAATTCTGATGCATGAGCCTTACAAACATTTTAATTCATCTGATTAAAGGCAAGAGGTAAAAACAATACAGAAAAACTAAAAAAAGACACCCCACTTCACAGCTGAAAATACCCTCTAATGTATATATGTGGAGTTTTATTCTGGGGCATTACTGCTACTGTGAATATTGAAGACAGATTAACTGGAAAAAATAAAGTGATTTCACAGGGACATGTACAGATTTATGGCTCTCTTTAATCTGTTTGGCAAACAAGTATAGCTTTTAAAATATGCATTTATACTCATATTAAAGTTCTGTGATTTAAAAACTTTGAACTTAATTAATTGATTTATTTTTGTCCAAGAGCATAAATTCAGGAGCCATAGGAAGGAATTCTGAAGAGAATGACTAGCAAAATAATATCTTTAAGAGGAAAAGAAAGGTTATTAGCAGGATGAAGAGGCTGAGAAAGGAATTGGTTTAATATAATGGGAATCTGTGAAAGAGAAATAGAGTATTACAAATAAAAGTGTCATCTGTGATAGGGTGATGTGGATGAAAGAAGCAAAAGCATCAGCACTGAATGGAAAGGTGTGGAGAGACAACATTTTATATGCACATATAGACACACACCTACACATATCTGCACATACCCATACTATCATGTTTTCAGTTAATCACAGAATCACAGAATGTTGGGGATTGGAAGGAACCTCGAAAGATCATCTAGTCCAATCCCCCTGTCGGAGCAGGAACACCTAGGTGAGATCACGCAGGAAGGTGTCCAGGTGGGTTTTGAATGTCTCCAGAGAAGGAGACTACACAACCTCCCTGGGCAGCCTGTTCCAGGGCTCTGTCACTCTTACCATAAAGAAGTTTCTTCTCAAGTTTAAGTGGAACCTCCTGTGTTCCAGCTTACACCCATTGCTCCTTGTCCTACCATTGGGCATCACTGAGAAGAGCCTGGCTCCATCCTTGTGACACTCACCCTTTATATATTTATAAACATTAATGAGGTCACCCCTCAGTCTCCTCCAAGCTAAAGAGACCCAGCTCCCTCAGCCTTTCCTCATAAGGGAGATGTTCCACCCCCTTAATAATCTTGGTGGCTCTGTGTTGGACTCTCTCAAGCAGTTCCCTGTCCTTCTTGAACTGTGGGGCCCAGAACTGGACACAATATTCCCGATGCGGCCTCACCAGGGCAGAGTAGAGGGGGAGGAGAACCTCTCTCGACCTACTAACCACACCCCTTCTAATACACCCCAGGATGCCATTGGCCTTCCTGGCCACGAGGGCACAGTGCTGGCTCATGGTCATCCTGCTGTCCACCAGGACTCCCAGGCCCCTTTCCCCTACATTGCTCTCTAGTAGATCATTCCCCAACTTAAACTGGAACCTGGGGTTTTTCCTGCCCAGA
>NW_010308783.1:0-18397 GCF_000700745.2 Antrostomus carolinensis
AAATAAACTTAAAAAACCCCCAAACCCGACCTCCCTCCAAAAAAAGAAAAAAAAAACCCAACAAAAAAACTGCAGTAGAAAAAATGGGGTGAAGAGAGAATTCGGTGATGAAGCCTTGTTAGGAAGAATGTTTCTCAGAAGAAGGGGTATATTCAGTTGTCTGTGGGAGAAAATGCAAGGCTTCCTGCTCCTGTGGTTCCAAGGCCACTGTCAGAGCTGTTTTGTTGGGTTTTTGTTGTGTTTTTTCCTATGTGGCTCGTTGTAGCTTGTAACAACAAATCTCTTTAAAAAACTAGCTTTTTGGATTAATTTGCTTTAACAGTATAAACAAAAATAAAGAATAAGAGCCCTTGACTGCACTCTTTGTTGTCTGCATTTGCAGTCCTCTGAATTATGACTTGCATGTAGGGTTAAAAGTGCTGTCCTCTTTATTTCAGAGCTCTAGGGGAAGATGTTGTCTCTTCTGACATCTTACGATTAAGATACCTGAGAACAGGTTCAGTAAGAATCCAAGTTCCTGAAGAAGACACTTAACGAATGTGTTGAAATAAGAAGTTGTAAACATTTTTTTTTTCTTTTGTCGTCTGTACTGCATAAGAAACCATAATCTGAAGCACTTCTCAAGATACTTGCCCAGATGTACGAAGTCTGCAAAGCTCACAGTCCAAACTGACTGTTTCTTAGTAAATGGTACTTAACCACGGTATGTATATAGTACTCTGAAGAAAAATCAGTTCCTCTATAAAATTCCCAGAAGGAACATTTTACTATGGACAGCTTTTTCTGGACATATATCCAGAGAGATTAATGCCTAAAGTGGAAAGGCATTTAGTTTACACTGAGAAGTTGGCTTTCCCTCAGTTTTTCCAGATGCACTGTCTCCTCTGTATACTGGGAACACACACAACTGCATAAACTACAGATGCAGCCATGGAGCTGGATGAACTTGTGAGCCGTAGGAGAAGTATTGTTGAGCGTTGGTATCAGACACCGCTTCATGATGTCAGCTGAACTGTGATGGTGATATGCTAATCGTAACAAAGCATACAAATGGAGTGACACCCTTCCTGAGAAGAGGCTGTTAAGTTTTACGAGAAAGGTTAACTGATTACCTTAACCTCTGTCAAGTTCTGTGCAGAAGATTTTTTTTCTGTGGAAGATGAATGCGTATCTCCCTCCTCTGAGATGTTGAAAGTGTCCTGCTGCTTATGACAAATCCAAGAGAAGAAGCTTTATAAAATGGCTCAAACCAGCTTGCTGCAGGGAAAGCCGTTTTACTGTAGGGAGTGGGTTTTCCACAAGCTTCAGCACTGCCTCCAGGAGAAAGCTAACTGCAGCAATAGTGCTGCCAACAAGCCATCTCTTGGAGCGAATTCTGGGAATAATACTGGTGTTGTCTCGGGGAAAGGAGCTGCCTGGGGTGTATTGTTGGTAGGGGGGCCTGGTAGTGGGAAGACAGCTCTCTGCACTGAGTTACTCTGGCCAAGCTCACCTGCAAACCTACAAAGAGGCTTACATCGTCAAGCTCTAGCCTTCCATTTCTGCAGGGCCCAAGACTCTGACACGTTGTGTGTTGGAGGGTTTATTAGAGGTTTAGTTACGCAGATCTGCCACAGTGGACTGATCCAGGGATATGAGGACAAACTAAGAGATCCTGCTATTCAAACTCTCTTGCAACCTGGGGAATGCGAGAGGAATCCATTTAAAAGGTAAAAATAAATTTTAAAAAACCCTACTGAAAGTAAAACCCAAACAAACAAAAAACTGCTGGCTTCTGTTTAGGCCTTCCTTCCAAATAGTCTACAGTGCAGATGGTTTAAAACGTGTTTGTTTCATGGCTTGTTATCTCTGTCAGAGCTTGCAGACCTACCTTGGAAAAATCTAAGTTTGTCCTTATAGCTAACTTAAATAAATATTTACTTTTTAAACACAAATTTTTATTAATAGTGAATTTATTTGTATATTAATACCCCCAGTTGTAACCAGTGTTTTTGAAAGACTTTCAAGTAATTGGCTTCAGAGTAGAGTTGGTGGCCTTCATGTGCCATAAAGGTCGGGCAGTTGTCTTTCGTAGACCTGAAACAGATTTATAGGACCCTTGCAAAAGCTTCCGATATCGTGCTCTGTCTAAGAGGAAACGGTACTAATGGATCTCTGGGTCTGATCCAGCACCTTGGTTTTATGTTTGTCTAAAAATATGTGGTAGGAGAATGTCAATTAACTCCTTCTGTTACTTCTCACAACGTGCACAGATTATGTCAAATCTTTATGGCTACTTACAAAATAACTACTCCAAAGTATTGGGTGGATCAGAAATTTATCAAGAGGGCTCACCATGCCCTTTAGAAGGTTTGTCAGCTAAGCTGAATGTAAATATTTATTTATTTACTTAGTGTTCCCTAACAAACCAAAGTCTTTTCAGTATGTCACTGCGAGTTTTGTTTCTGTAAGGACGTTAATGTATATATAAGAGTATATATCCACAAATCACTTAGAAGAATGTGCTGTCCTGAGCACAGCCTTCACAGGCACGTGTCTATCGGTCTTCATTTCTTTGGGTCACAAAGAAGGCAAATTCAGAAAGGATAAGGCTTGTCTCTAGCAATAGGACTTCAGTTGATTTTGTTGTTGGTATAAAACTTCCCTGGTATATTAGTTAAACTGAAGTTCTTCAGCATTGTATAGTGACGTAACTCTTTGTGGTACTTAAGGGTTTATTGGATGATGTTTGCAGTATAAAAAGAATTCCTGTCTCTTTTTTTTCTGGTTTGTTTTGGGTTTTTTTTTCCTCCTCCTGAGTACTTAGACTGGGTAAACAATTGCTGAGGTTGAACTGTAGTGCTTGCTTATATTGTCATGGTGGTGTAAAAGAGCCTTCCAGTTCTGATGGCTGTTAGGTCCTGCCCGCTGAATAAACAGGATGCATGTCTCCATTGTTCTCAGTGTAGTATCTTAAAACAAATAGTCTAAACCAATTCTGGTTTTCTTTTTTTTGTTTGTTGCTAAGTGAAAATGCAGCTTCTAGCAGCTATTAAGGTGCTAATTTCAGAAGTATTAAGCCCTCTCAATTTCACACAGTTTTTAGCTATTAGGAATTAAATGTCTATAAATGAAATAGCAGGCTGGCCATCTAGCTTTAGGCAGTCTTTTAAAATCATGTAAGTGGAATAATCTGGTGAGTAAGAACCTGTTTATGTTTAAAAGTCTGTTACAGGGAAATCTTACTAATTTAGTACAGGTAAGTTCTCTGTAAGAGCTGGAATCCTTCCTCTGTTCTAAAGATGACTGCCTTACTCCAAAGAACAGGAGTTACGTAGATGTCTTTAGACCAAAATGCATTATAGAAATATAAAAGATACTCGTGAGTCAGACTCAGCTTTTTAGGTAAGACTGCTTCTTAAGAACACTGGGTTTAATGATGGACTGTTTGAGTATTTAGGTCAATATAGAGGGGGCTTGGTTTTGTACTGGAAAAATAAAATATGACACAACATCTGGTACATCTTTCCCTTCTCAAATTTTGCAGCAGTGATTGTGAACTCTTACTATTATGCTAAAAATACTGATGTTGTAGTACAACAGCTTCAGTCTTTGGGGTTTTTTTTGTTTTGTTTTGTTTTGTTTTTCCCCTGCTTGCATTCCTTTGCTGCCCACCTACCCTGATCTCCTGCTCTCAAAAGCAGCTGTGGTAGCGAGTCTTCGTTCTCCTGTTTCAGACTTAAGGGAGATGAGGTGTTACAGACAAGGTGGTGTACTGGGAATATTAAGTTTTCAGCACTGTGGCAGGGGACCAGGAGATGGCTGTTGACAGCAGTGCTGTGAGCTTGTTCTGCTGCTTGTATGATACAATCACTGTCCACAAACAAGAGGAACTTGACAACCCCCTCCCCACTGTCAAATACCTCGATCATTTGTTAATTGAACTTTTGTTGATATATAAAGCATGCCAGAAATGTTTAACAAAAATATGTTAGTATTTTTCATGCTTTCTAAGACTTATCACTGAGCACTTCAGTATTCTGGTCCGGTGTGTTTATATGTGCTTTCTGCTAAGTGAAAGTTGTAATGTCAAATGAGTTCTAGGAAAACTTAACAGCTAATTGCCTTATACATTGTGTGAAGGTGCTGAAACAGCATAAAGTTCTTGTCTTAATGCTCCATTGATTTTTACCTTATTTTAATTTTCTTTATTCACTAGAAGAGGGGAAAGATCTTTCTTTAAAGACACCGTCAAATTTTTGCTCTACTTTCCACGGCTGTTCCAGACCCAGCTATGTATTCATGGCCTAAAATGGAAAGACTTGTCTTCCTAAGTGTTAAACAAGATTACACCACTCTATTTTTGTGCTAATTGTCATAGAAATAGTAAGAAAGAAAAACTTTCTAATGCCTTGTAACACACCAGTTTAACTAATGAACTTTACATTGTTTATAGAACAGTGAATCTTTTTCTGAAGAATATTTTTTAAATAGGTTTTCAGTACCCCTGATGATCATAGTGATACATGTGCAAGTGATGACCCAGAGAGCAAAGACTTTTCTCCTCCTGTTTGAATGTCTTCTCTTAAAAAATTTCTTACGTATTTATAATCTTAACATGCCCTGAAAATTCTTTTCAGGGGCAGATCTTGAGATTTGAAGAGCTGGAATGGTTGATCTATACAAATGTATTTAACAAGCATTTGTTGCTGCACTGACAGCTGAGAGAAAGAACTGTTACTTACAGCACTGCTTTTCTTCTCACACGTGCAGTACTGGAGCAGGAGGCAGCCTTAGGCATAAGGGAGAATGCTGAAGCCTCACATTCAAATTTTAGGTGAAAGTGAAGCAGAAAGTATAAAGGAAATGGCAAAGAGTGTTACAGACTCCAAAAATAGGAAAAAATAATGTGTGAAGCTGAAAGAATTTAATTGAAGAGGTTTATTAGGTTATTCTTTTGTATTTAAATAGAAAAGTCAAAATCAGAATAACCCAAATCTTGCAATTCTATCTCTAGGGTTGTGAGTGGAGGTTGGTTTTGGTTTTGCTGCAGCAAGTTTATATTTCCAGTGATTGGTGGGAATACAGGTGGCTATCAGTTATCCAAGGCCATGAGGACATAGAGGAAATCTGATATAAACCATGGATAATACTGAAATCTGTGCAAACTAGACTGTAAAAAGATATTTACCCTTATGATCCTGGCTTGTGTTTTTTCAAACGTAGGAGGTGACATTAAATGCCTTCAGGCACTAGGGGAAGGCACATCATTCCCACGTGTTGTGCTACGATTAGGATTAGTGGTGGAAGACAGAGCTTGGTTAATTCACAGCCCAGAAACTGGATGTTAGGAGAAAGACCTAGTTTATCCTGCAGAGTTGATTTCTTTTGCGGCCATTGCTCTTGAGTTTGAAAGACATCCATGACCACAGCTCCTGAGTCAGTTTCAGAGAGTTTAAAGATTGAACATGTCTGTTAAATAACGTAATGTTTTTAAGGTTGCACTAAACTCGCCTTTGGTGTGTGTTGGTCTAGTACAAACTTAAGGTAAAATTTGAATTTTAATTGGGTGAATTGCTGAAATTAATAAATCCAAAAAATTGGCGAATTTCTGCATTTCGCAGCAGGTTGGTGCAGATGGAGCTGCTTTGCCATCACTCATTCATGAAGTTTCTTGCTGTCTTCTGCATGTCTTTTCAAGAAACTTCAAATCTTGTGAGACTTTTCACATACTTTTTTCTCTCATATTGAATTTGAGTCAGTGATGTTCAGGTGTTTTGTTTTTATTTTTAAGATGTAAAATGTCCTAGAACTTTATTACTAAAGTATTTTAATACAATTGCTTTAATATAAGATGGTCTAATAAAAAAGATTTCTATTGGGGGGAAAAAAATGAAGCTATAAATTCAGATTTCTGTTTATTTGCATTGCTGAAATTGTACTTCAGTGCGAGTAGCTGTCCCTGATCGGTAGGGACACAGGAAAAGAACAATTAAAAAAAGAAAAGCTGCTGAACAAATTTGTGATGGTATAAAAACTTAATAGAAGTTTTCTCAGGCTGATATTATCTACCAAAAATGACTATAGTGGAAACTATGCCCCAGAACGAAGTATCCTATTTTTCAGAAAGGACACCACATTTATTTCTCTTTCTATGCACACTGGTGCTAAATTCAGCGTCATGGTTCCTTCTGCAGGTTCCCAGACAATCACAGCTTTTCTTCTGTTTCTGACTCCTCATCTCTGCTACTCATATTTGAAAAGGGAAACCCCAGAGAGTTAACTAAGGTGGACAGATGACAAGAGGCATCTGCACCAAAACTTTAACATAATGGCAATAAAAATAGTTGGATGTTGCAGATTCTCCACACCCTGGTGCTCTGTGAAGTATCTGTGGTATAGTTCCTATGCATCTGCATGCTCAACAGATTTGCATTGTAATGGAACATAACCAATAATTTAAATGATAGAAAAAGCAAAGCAGTTCTGTAGTTCTCCAGAATATGCAAATATTTGTTGTTTTGATTGTAAAAAGTGAGAGGTCATGTAAGGTTTTATGCTGACTACAAGTTTGAAGCAGGGGTTTATGTTGATTAAAATTGAAAGCCGCCCTCTGAGTCATTGGTTTGGACATCGTTAAAGTACAACAAATCTTGTGCCAGTAGCTGTTATCTGTGTAATAAAGTTACTTTTACGTGTTTGAAGGACAACTCCGAAGGATCGAGCTTCTGGTGTTTTGTGTTTGGCAATAGGATGGAAATCTCAAACAGGAGAATTCGGAGTAAAAAAACCCCTAGGACTGTCAACCAATGCTGCCTAGCGTTTCCTCCCCGCCGGCCCTTCACCTGTATTGGCTTTCCATGCTACTAATCCTATTTTTTGTTCTTCCTTGTTTCCTTCAAGAGTGGTGTATCATCAGAACATTGCAAACTGCAGGTGACTGAGAGAGTTTTATTTCAAGTTCTAGATTGTTTGTCTGACAGTATAGAAAACCACAGGTTTGTTCAGCAAATGATCTGCGACGGTTGTCTGGAGCCTTTAAATCTGCAGTACTGCAATGCCATTTATTTAGCATAGATTGAAGGAACAGGTTTAGAAATCAAGTTGTATGTGGTAACGGATAAAGTGTGAAGGTGTTCTTCTTCGAACTCCTTCTATGCTCTTTGAAACCAGTAATATAATTAAAATTACCATGGATTGTGTAGGCTTTATTGAACAACTAGTTCAATAACAACACTGTTTTGGAGTAGCTTATTCTTAACTGCAAAACCTTAAAGTGGTTTTTGGAGTAAATCTGAGAAGTGGAAGCTGCTCTTTAGTTTTTTTCTTTCTTTTTTTACCACCCCCCTGCCTCCTTTTAACTGTTTACTTTCACATTGTCTTTAGCTAACAGAAAGTTTCAAATCCAAATTAATGACTGAGGCCAGAGATTAATCAGACTATCCTGACTTTCATGGAAGCAGGAGGGGTTAGTCTGTGATACTTCACAAACTTTGAGTTTTCCTTGCTCGTGAATTAACCACAGTATATGCTTCTGCACTGGAAGCTCTGTGACTCCTGTGAAAATGAGCAGTATTAATCCTCCTCTGGAGGGAGTGAGGTGGTAGGATGTGATATTTGGGTTACTTTTCTCTTGCTTTTATTTAGTAGAAGTCTGTTTTTACCATGAGCTTAGGAGGGATTGAAATAAAAGAGACACTGAGAGGCAGCACATTGGAGACAGTTATAGATGCCTGAGCTTGGGCTACTGAAAACTTGAAAGCTGCTGGGATTTCTATTGATTTATTCTATAAAATATTAGTAATTCAGTATTAATCTTTTTATAGAAAAGAAATGTCTTGACTGTTCTCACCCAAGTCTCAAAAGACTGTCTGGAAGTGATCTACATGTTTCTGTAATCTCCTTTCTTCTTGGAGAGGGCTGCTACACAGCCTTTCCCTCTGCTTCTGCAGCTCCACCACGATCTTGGTAGCTGTAGCTTTGCAGTGATTACAAGGAGGGTGTGAACACAGATCTTGTCAGACTCTCTAATTTCATAGAGTTATAAATGGTAGAAACAAAGCCAAGGCCTAACTGTATCTCATTTCATGTGAAGAAAGATCTGAATGCATAATGAATTAATTTACAAGACCCTTTAAAAAAGAAAGTCGTTAAACTTCTAGTGTGTTCATTCACTTACCATATGTAAAGTTCAGATCTACAAGTGACTGATTTTGTCCTTGAGAGAGAAGGTTGGAAGGGGACTTCAGAAAATCAAGTCCATCTCTCTCCAGGCAGAAGAAGCCAAGTCTGTTTCTGAGAGATGCTTCATCTGCTCTTATGCTTCTCAATTCTTATCAGAAAAAAATTTCCATATGTCTAACCTGACTTTTTTTCTTGCTACAGTCTAAGCTTGTTACTACTTAACGGTGTTCTCCAGAGACATGGAGAATGGATTCTTTCCTTCCTTCTTGGGGACAGCTTTTTAAGTATTTGAATGCTGCTTTATTCTCTTAAATCTTACCTTTAAACTTAATAATTGCAACTCATTAGTCTTTCCTCAGGGGTCACACCTAAGAGTGTGACATTAAAAAAATCCCTTAGCTAAATCAAGTTTTATGTATATAAAGGGAAGTTTTCTTAGCAACATTTTAGTTATGTAAATATGCAACATTCTGCTTCTGTACTTTCCCAGAACTTTGTCCATTCCTACGTCTTTCACTTATGGTTGACTAGAATCCTGAAGCTAGTTGGATCCTAGCCCAGGGGAGTTTCATCTGGTACAAGATTGAATTCTGCGTTTAGAGTAGGAGCCATAACCATTTTCAGTTAAAAGCAAGCTCAAAGATGAAGTTGTTTTGTGTTGCAAACTTTTTTCTAGACTTCCTGTGGTGCATTGATGGGTTGTTCAAGATCTCAGCACCCACAGTGTGCCAAAGGAGAAGTGCAAGCAGGACTCTACCAAGGGAGGTTCTTGGTGGTCTCTCCCATGTAGTCTTCCTGTTTCTAGTCTCAGTGGAGATGACAGACTCTCAGTTCTGTGTGACTTAAGGTGCCTGTTTCTAGTCTCAGTGGAGATTCCACAGAAGCTGGGTGTTGCAATGACAGACTCTCAGTTCTGTGTGACTTAAGGCTAGATGAATGAAAGGATTTAAGTCTTTCTGCTGTTTGAAAAACTGAAGACTGTCAAACATAGCCATGCCAAAACATAAGGAGCACATGCCTCTCTATCACTGACACTACTATGGACTCAATCATAGTGGAATAATTACAGTTCCCTTTTAGTATTTCACTTCTGTTGAAGAAAAGTTGGTGTGAAAGATACTTACCTTCAACATCAAGTGGCTGAGCTGCTTTTTAATTTAAAAAAGTTTACTCCTATAGATTTCATCAGAAAGTCTGGATGGTTTTACAGTCTTTAGCTCCCTAGTAGATTGATCTTCATACTGTGGAGGCTTACACTTGGTGATTGTGTCATATGAGAGACACAAAATATTAAAAATAGCAGACAGACTTCACAACACAAAGCCTTTTACAACTCTTTATAGGAAGTGGCTGCATGTAAGCTGATATCTGCAAGATGAAAAGATCTTTTGAGAGCTAATGAAGAAGAATGGTGAACAAGACAGCCTGTATGAAAGAAATAAGAAATAGTACAATGAGATGTATTCTCTAAGCCTTAATACTGTCTCCTGTGTGGTGGTGTACTGTGAAGGTGTGAACAGCTACAGTGTATTAATGATAAATTGGTGGTAAAACACCACTTGTCTTCAATGTAGCTTGCTAGTTACAACAGTTCAAGTCATGAGTACAGTTTCTGGGCTGACTTTCACTTGTGTGGTATGAGTCTGTTAACTTATAAGTATTTACATATTTATGTCATGTGTGTTATAAAGATTTCTAGTAAAGACAAAATTAGTCTACATTTTAATTATTTAGTAACAAGATTGGATGTCAGGAAAAATTTCTTCACTGAAAGGGTTCTCAGGCACTGGAACGGGCTGCCCAGGGAGGTGGTTGAGTCACCATCCCTGGAGGTGTTTAAAAGATGAGTAGATGAGGTGCTCAGAGATCTGGTTTAATAGTGAACAGGTATGGTTGGACTTGATGATCTCAAAGGTCTTTTCCAACCAAATGATTCTATGATTTATTTATACTCAAAAATGATAGAGGCATGATAGAGGCAGGACACCCACTGAAAACCATACCAGTTCATGGGTGAGATGAGAAAGTATTTTTGTAAGAGCATGCACAAGTGGTTAAAAAGAATCTGCCAGCTCAGCTTGTATTTCCAGCTCAGTGAAAGTGAAGTTACAGGAGGTAAACTGGTATTTCATAAACTCGCTCTTGTGAGAGCATCTGGATTCTGATGGATCTTTTGATTCCCAATGTGTACGTGTAATGTGTAGCTGATGCTTTAGACTTTTAACTGCTGCTAAGTTTCATGCTCTCTAGACTATTAAAAAGTTGAGCATTGCCCTGAAGCTTCAATACTTTGTGTCATGTTTCTCTTTAGGTTTTTCCCTTAAATCTGTGGAGTTAACGGGTCACAGAGCAACAGCTGGTGTTTCTGCAAGAGCAAGTTGTATGTCCTCTGTCGTTGTATGGAAGCGCTGCATACAGACTGAACATGATACCATTTAAGGCTTTAACCTTTTCAGTTTAAATTACCATAAGAAAGTTTCCCTAAGGCATTTTAAGACTGACAACTTACATAGACCTTTTTGTCTTCTACTTCTGTAGGCATTAACATTTTGCCTTTAATCTGTGTGGCTCAGTCTTAAACCTTACAGGTTTTCTTATAAGCTGTTTAGTTAGATGGACCTTCATAGCAATTCTCACTTGTTAATTATTTCCCGTCCCTCCAGTTTTCTATGCACATGTTCATAGCTTGTGCAAGGGTTTAAGTGTCTGTACTTTTTTTTTTTCCTTTTTAATGAAAAAGTGAAAAGGATTTGGTAGAATGTGAAGTAGAAAGGACTGAGTGTGTCTAATATACTGGGAAAAGAGAGTATTGAAATATTGTCTCCTGAAAGCATTAGTGAACCAATGCATTGAAGAAGTTTCAGTTTCTTCTGTATCGTGATGTGTACAATACATTGGGAATAGTGAGGAATCTTCTCTCTCTGTCTAGGAGCAGGAATGTTTTAAATAGTCAGTGCAGAAACACTTAATATTGAAGAATTACTGCTCAAAGAGAAATAACTAGGAAAAAAGTTGGATGTGATTGAAAAAAAAAATTACGATAATTATGTTGAAATAAGGACTGAGTTGTATATAGGTGTTCGAAATGCTGCAAAGAATGTAGGTGGGTAAGTTCCTGGTGCGCTTGATGACATCAAAATGTGATGGGATAGCATGAAAGAAGAACTGAAAATAAGATCAAGAAAAGGTGGCAAATGGGGAAACTTAAATAGTCATGAAGTGAAAGGGGCAAAACAGTTGCAATCAAAGTCTTCTCTGTGTTGCGTGTTTGCAGATACCTTCCCACAAAGCAAGGACCAAAAAAGTCTTTGATGGAAGGTGATCAAACGTTTTAGCTCAGTTTTGGATGCTATTTACATTGACAGGAGTGGGAGGAAGAATGGGAATAAAGGATCATTTGTGAGTGGACTTTGGGTCCGTGGACTATCAGTGATGTCTCTTCTTTTTTTTGTTGTTGTTGTCTCATGCTAATAAGTCAGTAGTAATGGTGTGTGTGCAAAGAAGGGGAGATTAGCACGTGGCTGCATAGATGTAAGCTTGTGTGCTAAAGATCTGTGGTATCTTAGTAGATGAAAGAGGTTAAGAGAAAGGGGGCAGCATCTTATTTAAGGTTATTTTAAGAAGAACGGAGTTGTTCTGGAAGAAACGGGAAACTGTTCAGTAGCTCTAGGTTGGTTAAGGAAAATACCAGCAGTATAGAGATGACAGTAATGAGCAGATATGAAAGAACCTCATGAGGAAAAACTATTAAGAATGGGATTACAACATGATTTTCATCTTAAAGCAGTTAATTAACAAATCTTGGTTTAACTACATTAGCTCTCTGGCACTCATGGTGAGCGTGATACAATCACTAAGCTGTCCATCCTTGTTCTACATTTTTATGAAGTAGAGGTCAACAGGACATTGGAAAAAAGCTCTGTTTGTATATAAATTGCAGCTGATCTGCGATGAGAGAAATTGTGTCCTATGTGATTGTAAATTACCCTAAATTATCAAGTTTATCAATATCAGGTTATCAACTCTGCCTTCTCTACCAGGTGGAAACGTAAGTAATCAACAACAGAAAGAGTTTTAGAAATAATAATGTTGCAAACTCTTCTGTTACGTTGCCTCGCAGTTGTGATGTCAGTGGTACCAACACACTCTCGTTTTCACTAGTTTAGAAACACTTAGGTAAACTTTCCAAACTTTTACTGCATTCCATTGGCAATTGTATGCAGCAGTTTGGTTTCAGTTGCTTTATTTTGTATTGCAGAATTTTGCCACTTCCTTTGCTTCAGCTTTGTTCTACTTACTTTCTCTTAAAAAAATAATAAAAAAGATTATTTCCCTCCCAGAAGATTTGTATCAGGTACTGCACATTCACATGAAGTCTGATTTTATTTTTTTTTTTTAATCATTTCAGGTATTCTCTTTTTCCTTAATACCTTTAAATTATGATAAAGTTGCCACCCACAGTAAACATTTTGTGTATAAATTTTTGTGGGGGGAAAAAAGGAGAATGTAATTTGTCACTTGTGCTATTATATTTAAGGCTAAAAATAGATCTTACTAAATATAAAGCTATAGAATCAGTTCCAAAACTAAAGGAATCAGGTTCACATGGTGCTAACCTAACAATGTTTTTTAAAGTAAATTACAGAGATGTACATGATCAATAGGAGATTTGCTTTGAAATTAAGAGAAACTAAAACCAAACCAGAAGGTAACTAATACAGACCCAGAATGATGTATAAGAAACATACGCTTTGGATTCTACTTTGGGGATTATGGGAGATAAATTTTGAATGGGACACATGAAAGCTGCTCCATCTGTTGCCTCTTCAACTAAGACAGTGCAATTAAAGGTTAGGATAGTCCCTTTTACTTGAGAAATCAAGATGGAAAAAGATACATGGTAACGAAAACATGGGAGGAAAGCTGTGCTTGACTAGTAAGGTAAAATCTTAACAGCTTTTCATCTGGTGTTTGTGCAGAGGATTTTCTGAAAATGAGGTTGAACAGTATAATCCTACATTCAGTTTAACAGTTGAAGTGTGGGGTGCTTTATGATGATGTGCAAGAAATGAGAAAGGCAGGTATAGAGTAACTATAGGTTACTATAGGTTAGGGAATGATCAAGATTTCAAAGTGTATATTGGTGTTTATCCTGGTTCCTCCAGGCAGGCAATTCAAGAACCCCCTGTTCTGAAGAAACAGCTTACTGCTGAAACAGCCGCTGCAGCACCTCTTCTTTCTGCTTCCCAGTCAGTAATGTTTGGTTTGTTTGGTTTTTTTTTTCTTCTTTTGGAATCAAATGCATAGGAAAAAACCCAATTAATGTGGAGATTGTCAGACTGAACTTCAGTAATAATGGTGACTGGTTTTGTATCATGTACATTATGCTATTGGTTTTTGTTACATGATCATGGAATAATAGAATGTAGGGCTGGAGTTAACTAGAATATAGCTTGACAAAAGCCATGCAGTTGAATTTATTTGGTGCAGTTTTTTACCTGTCTCATCTAGGGTGGTTTTTTGGGTTGGTTTTTTTTTTTTTTGGCTAGCTGTCTCTCATGTCACCAAATAAAACTGTGTACATGGAAAGCAATACCTGTTTCTTCAGTCATGTTTATGCTCTGCATAAATTGAGACAGAAGAAAGAAATGGATTTTGTCTGTCTCCAAAATGTAGACTAATACCAGCAAATTCAAATGCCTGTAAAGCTACAAGAATTACAATTTGGTTGTGTGCTGATGTGTTCATATTACACTGCTCATAGAAGATGATATATTTTTGTTTAACAAATAAATACTAACTTTTATATGGCTAAGGAACCAGGTAGTTAATAAGGAAGGCTGAAAAGATTATGTATTTCACTTTGTTGTACTTTGGTTTCATAAATGACTTTAAAATGACCTTATACGTTCTGTTGCATATATAAACTTGTTAGTTTTCTTACTGTGGTGCCCCACTCCTACAAGTTGCATTTTAACGACAGACTTCTGAATATTTACGAACTAAGTTGTTATCCTAACGTTACAGGTATGGAAAATAAAGTGCAATATAGGTAATTCTCTCATTTCAACTAATAATAGTTTTCAGTGAGTCTGATTTGTTGTTTTCATCTCATACATTTTGATGTAAAGTGCACTTTCTTTGACACCACCTACCTTTTTTGTTTTGTTTGTTTTTTTCCTTAAGAAAGAAATAGAATTGTGGAAACAATGAGAATTTAATTGATGCTTACTACAAAAAAAAGCAGTGATTTTTTTTTTTTTTTTTACCCTAATAAAAGAGAGCTTTTAAACAACACCTGATGGATGACAAATCCCAGGTGTAAATATAAATAACAGCAACTTAGACAACAGCTGAAAAACTGGGGGTGGAGGAGGAGAGGAAGTAGGGTTATCCATAGAGGGTCATGGGACGGACAGAGAGGAAGATAAGTGAGGTAGTTAATCAAATGCCTTAGGTGTCTTTATACTAATGGAAAAAAGTACATTGTAAACAAGCAGAACTGGAAATATTAGTACACAGTCAAGGCTGATTTAAATGCTCTGAAAGGTCTGTCAGGATAACTTGTATAACTGGTGTGTTTAAAAAAAAAAAGGTAGCTTGTTTAGGAGTTGCTTTATATATTGTGTGCTTGCTTGTAGTTCTAGAATAAACTAAAGAAGTTAAAGCCACTGAAAAATCTGTGAATAAAAGGTATACACTGCATGTAGTAGTAGTTTTACATGTGTGATACCTACTTAAAGGTTTGGTAAAAGGTTACCTCTTATGGATTGTACATAAAACTACCTACCAACTACCCTCTTAGACCATCTTGTGTATCTAGCAGTTTACCTGATTTGGCAAAGTATAGTAGTTGTCAGTAACTGAGAGAGATTCCCACACCTCTAAACCATGTCTTTTCTAAAATACATGTGTTTTACTCTACCAGGCCAGCAAGATCAAGTAAGCTAAGCTTCAAGATATCAAACAAAATTATCTGGGGCACAGAATATGGACAATAATGTCTACATAGTTGAAAAATATGAATAACAAAGCAAATATGAGATGAACATCAGCTAGGAAAGCACGATATAAGCAAGAGCCTGTCAGTGACCATACTTCTAGTAGCACAGAGGAGAAAATAGCCAGTGGGAAGACGTAAATTTGCTTCATTTAGACTGGAAAGAACTAGCTGAGAAAATGAAAGACAACTTTTGGAGATAGTGACTATGAAATGGTCTTAAATGCATGATGGTTAGAAGAGGAGGAGAAGGAAGGACAAACTAAAAGCAGTGGACTTGGAGATATTGGTGACCTCAGATAATTTGTGGGTAAGATCTCATGAGGATGAGTATAATGTAAGAATGGAATTAGTTGGAAAGAACGCTGAGGTCTTAAAGCAGTATATTAAATGTCCAATTTGGTGTAACTGAGCTCCTCATCATTCATGTCTTAAAACACTAGGAGGAAGACTGCAGAAAAAGAGTAAATCAGCTACTGAATATGAAAGTAAAAGAGTAATGTGAAAATGAGGGCAAAACTGAAAGTTCAGGGTGTGTTGTTCACGTTTGCTGCGAGGTGTGTTTTGTTTTGTAGTAAGAAATAATTCCATATATCTGTTAGCAGAAGGAAGACAATACCCACCAAGTGTTGGACTGCTATTCACTGGGGAGGAAAAACTGATAGCACTGAGAAAGCTAAAATGTTCAAAGCTTGTGTATATTGCTCTTTCTTAAAAACAGTCATTTTGCAGTCAGCTGACATAATTAAAATAGCAACAAGGAAGTAAGATTACAGAAAGACATAGCCTGGACTAAAAAACCCCCAAACTATAGAATAGGTGAGATGTTTTCAAACTGTTTGGCCTATGAACTGTTACTGAAGGACAGGTTATCTTTAATGGGGTGGCTGAAAATTCAGACTTGAAAGAAAAAGATCTATGTTTGGTGCCCTGCTTTAAAAAGCGACAAAAAGGTGTTGGGAATTAGAAATGTGTCAATTGAAATAAAAAATTCCAGAACAAATAATAAGACAAATTAACAAATAATCAGACAATCTCTTTGCAAGCAGCTGGAGGATAACAAAGAGTTGAAAATCAGCTAACATGGTATGATATGGTTTGGTTTTGACAAATTTAACTTCTTTTTGTGTGTGTGAGAGAGAGTGATAGTACTTGTGGATAAGAGATAACCATAAATGTCAATTTTGACTCCAGGAAGGTTTTGATGCTCACATGAGACTTGTGCAAATAGGCTGTGTGCAAGGTAAAACTGTATTTGGCTACATGCAAGGAGAGTTGAGTAACTGTACTTTGAGAGTAATTATCACTAGTTCACTTTCCTACTGACACAGCAAATCATGTTGGGTTTCACAGAGGTCTGTCCCACATCTCTCTGTTCAGTGTGTTCCTTAATATTCTGGCTGACTAAGTAGAGGGAAGTAGTTGTAAATTTTGGATACTACTGGTTTCCTCGTAGTGACCCTTGTGTTATCCATGGAGCACAACTAATAGGGCAAGAAGTATGAGGTTTAATTGGCAAGAAAACAGGTTAAGGTTAGACACATGAGGGGAAGGGAAAACTTCCCAATTATAAGAATATTAAAGCACTGGAATAGATTGCTTGGGGAGACAGAGTATTGATTGTTGGAAGCCTTTAGGAATGCCTAGACAAGTATCTTTCAGGGATGATGGATGTGGAGCTGATCTGGCTTAAGTGGGGAAGTGGGCTAGATAGGAGAACTGGGAGAGTTTGTGCAGAGTAAATGGCTGTTTTATATTACTCCTTCAGGAAAATGCTTGCATTGTTTCCTGGACTCTCCTCTTTGCCTTTGGTAAGGACACAGATTTTTGTAAGTCAGACTCTGAGTAGTTTAGAACATATTGTATGTGTTAGCACATATGGCAAATATATTCTGTTTAAAAATACACGGAGTCAACCTTGTCATGGTAGCAGGTGTGAATGGTTTTCAGCTATGGTTGTTGGTCCTTTATAATAGCCGAGTTGTTTGCAAACTGTTCCAAAATATTTGCACCAAAATATTTGCTCTTAAGGTTTCTATTTTCTGAGATTTTGAGTAGATCCACCAGTAGTTCTGCTGACAATGCTTTATGGACAAATATCAGCTATATATTTGTATGAGACAATAGGAGGTCTGTAATCAATACACAGGGGTCCAGCATGCTCTGTTCATGTGTGAGGGATGGTGCTGGTTCTAAGATAAATTCTACTGTTGTCTGGCCTGATGCCCTGCAGCTGGCTTTTGTACTTTCCTTGTGGGACTAGAGGTCTGCTTTGCAATTACAGATCAAACTCAGGTTGCTACAAAACATTACAAAATCAGGTATTGAATGGCATGAGTCTTCCCTGCTGTTCCTAATTCACCATTTCTGAAAAGACCAGACCCTAGATTTACATCCATGCATTGTACCTCGAGCTTTCCCAATAGGTGATTCTCAGTTGTTTTGTGGGTTGTTTTGGACCTTTTTGGGTTTGTTTTGTGGGTTTTTTTTTTCCTTTTCTGCTTTCTACCTCTCCCTTCATAAGACTAAGTGTAGTTGGGTAGAACTGCTAGAGCCAGTTTGTCTTTCTGTACAGCCTCTAAATAAATAATTTATTAAACCAAATAATCTCTATTATATTATAGTATGTGAGTGTGTATAATTCCAGTTATTGCAGTCTGTCAGAAAGTCAGAATCTGTTGCAGTGCACTTTTATCTTGTTGAAAAATTATAGAATGAAAATTTACAAAATTACCTGATCAAATCCATAGGTATGTATGCAGGTGTGCATATGTTAAACTGGGTCACTTTGCTTTCACCATATGTTTTATTTTGCAACTTTTTAAGTGTAGAAGTGTTCTATGCAGCCCTTGTTTCTCTAATATTTCTGCTGTTAGTTAAGGGTCTTGTGTATGTTTTTCAGGGTGTTACTACCAGTATGAGCAGCTGAGTGATTAGTAAGAAGCAAAGGGCTGTATATAGTGCTAAGAATTGGGGTGATATTCTACAGAAAGCAACTATTGGATTTGACCATTAGAATTTCCCATTTAATCATTAGCCAGAATGCATTACAAGGCAGGTAAATAAAATGTCATATGGACGACAGACAGTAAACAGAAATGTCTTGTCACAGCCCAAAGTAAAACTAATCTACAAACAGGTAATTTGTAAAAATGCTTTGGATTTTCTTTCTGTGTGAATAAAACTGATGAAAATCTTCTCAGAAAGAGGGTAATAATTCATCAGCTGAGCAGA
>NW_010308783.1:18411-19435 GCF_000700745.2 Antrostomus carolinensis
CAGGAATTGTCAATTTTATTAGAAGTGAAATTTACCTTTTCTTTTATTGTGACCTATGCCCCATATGCAGTTTGGAAAACAAAGGAGAAAAAATTCAGCTGTTTGAGTCTGTCTTTGCTTAAGCTTCTAACAGCCTTATCTTCACTGGCTTCATTCTTTTAAATGCAAATTGGAAACTGGGGAGAGGGGGGGATAAAGGGGGACAGCCTTAACAAATTGTACTCTGCTAACCAACCCCTGGATTATTACAATATACAAATGAACATTTGTCTGTAAACTCATAAGGCAGTGGGGAGCAAGGTGAGGTATTTGCTGTCACTTTTGCTGTGAGGATTTTTTAAGTATAGATGTTTAAAAAAAAAAAAATAGTTTTGCATTTTGTTTTCTGTTCTTAATAAATTTTAAAGCTTTTATGTTTATGGCATGAGCAGTGGAAGTAGTGAAAACCCTATTGTGTGTAGATTTCTGCTTTTAGGTACCTTGCAATGGCCTGGGTTCCCTTCTGTAATGTCTGTGTAACATAATTCCTTCCCCTTTTCTTGTCATGCAGCACCTCCAGCTCTTAACTGCCCTGGAGAGCCTTCTCCTTCCCTGCATGTCCCCCAGCAGTGGGCTGGGGAAGATGGAGCTTCTGCTGCACCCAATTCAGAGCTGGCAGAGGCAGCAGCAGGTTTCCACTTACTGGGTAGGATTTTTGCTAGGTCTCTGCGCCTGGTTTTTAGGCAAAAATTCCACTACTTCTTAGGTTGTTGGCAAAAATTACTACAGCATTATGTAAATACAGTTGGCTTATTTACAGTTTCATTATGTACTTCGTTTTCTGTATTTTTTGATGCAACATAAATGGAAACGAGTGTCTTAAAAAATTACATGGTAAACTGTTGTGATGTATCATGCTGTAAACCACCCATAAGAAAGAAGATGCTTGTTTGCTTTTCTGAAGACAGGGTAGTGTTTGAAGAATTGTCTATTATTCTATATACTAGGTATTGTTAAACTCTTTATATATATATATATATATATA
>NW_010308783.1:19549-26540 GCF_000700745.2 Antrostomus carolinensis
AAATACAAGTGTTAAACTATAACCTGTTGGTGTGAAGGTGACTCAAAAGACAGTTTGTTAAAGAGTTGTTCTACTGATGCAGAAAAAGAAATGTAAGAGCTGTAGTACACAGGTTTCCAAAACATTTCTGTAATGAAATTTGAAGTATTTAATGTTTTGCAAATACCAGCGTTTGGAGTGTGACAAATAGGAGGGGGTTTTAGGGTTTTTTTTTTGGTTGTTGTTAACTTGCTTCTTCTGGCTTGTTTAGGAGACGAGTTTCATAAACTTGTTCTGTGTGTTTGTCAGTAGTGAATGCCAGCAGCTGGATAGAGACAAGGGAGCCCTTTTAGGGATAAGCTACATTCATGCTGTAACAGGCATCAAACAATTTAGGTGGGGACATAACTGAGTTTCCTGTACACCACAGACAGTCAAATATGAGGAACACATTCATAAGAAACTAGGATTCCTAACCTCTTTTGCTCCTAGAACCACTCATTAATTGTTATTTGGCATGTGTGTGTTTGCCTTTTTCTTTTCTTTTTCTTTTTCTTTTCTTTTTTTTTTCTGTTTAGCAAGTATGTGCATTCCACAGAGGCTCTTTTCTGGACAATACCACTATCTTTCTACTTTGTTCTGTTGTGTCTTGGTATTTTTGTAGATCCAGTCTAAAAACCTCAAGGATAATCATAAGCAGAACTTCAGGATAGCCTGTATATATTCCTTCCATATGTGGAAAATGATGTTTGTGTGGGTTCAGTCAACTCAGTAGCAATCCTAAAGAATTCTGTGGGATGGCTCATTGTTTTGAGGACTCTTTATTTGCTAGAGAGCATGTAAAACATCTTTGCTCTGCATAAAGAAGTCATTACATTGCATTGGCATGAAAATGAATTCCATTATTTAAAATACCTAATTGTGCTGTTTTCTCTAGAGATTTTGTATTTTTCCTGACTAATTAATTTTGTTGGTTTAAATCACAATTTCTATTTCAGAAATTTCCTGTAATGATAACCACTTCTCTATCTGTATGGAATATAAAAGTTATAAAGCTGTTTTCCTTTCAAAAGGTAAAGAAAATCAACTTCTAATCTTTTGAGAGGCACTCTGCAAATGAAACAATCTGTTACAACAATCAGTAGGTGAATCACCATTTACGGAAGTACTTTAAGACATTGTTAAGTCTGTGTTGATTTATGTAATTTTCCTATGCAAGCAAGAAATTTTGGGGAGTGGATTTACTAAGTCACATTAGTCTGTAAACGTGACGTGACTTCTGGCAAATTAGCACAGCACTTAGAGTCTCTGAAAAGTTTTGCCATTGTGTTACTTGGCATCTAGTCTGAACTCAAGAGATATAAAATGTCTATGAAGAACAGAAGTTTATCGGACTGTTTCTAAGGGCAGTTTAAGAGAATGCTTTGTCAGTGCCACACTTTATTGCTTTAAACTGGGAGAAGTCATTGTGCTCATTTTTTACATGCATATATGAATACATGGGTATATTTTTTCTGAGTGGAATTTATGTTCGGATTCAGAAATACAAGTATTGTGAAGTGGGGAAAAAGCAGAGCACAGGGAAACAAGGATCTGTGGAAAAGCTCTTTATGAAGCACCATCAATATTCTAGGACTCCTCTGCTTGGAAAGAAGTGGCTCAGGGAGGCTGTGATAAAGTCAAAAGATTACAGAGAAGTTGAATATGGCATCGTTGCTCACTGCCCATTCCAGCATCAGCACTGAAGCAAAATGAAACAAGGATGTTTTGGATTTAAAACTACAAAAGGAAGTTATTTTTTTCACTGAACTGCAGAAGTTCTTGCTGTGGGTTATTGTGGATGCTGGAGGCTTAAATCAGTGCTGTAGAAGGCTTGGACAGACCTGTGGAAGTGTGATCAGTTAAGGGATGTTCAATGCAAAGACTAAATCTGTGGTTCAGAAAGTCCCTAGAAGAAGCACTGTTTGCTGTGGTCCCTGAGAGTTCTGGGGAAATGTGGTTTAGTGCTTGCTCTGTGCTTACATTATTCCTCAGGTATCTTGCTTTCAACCCTGTTCGGAGGCAGGGTGAACCTTCTGATTTGACCTACTACATCCAGCTGCTTCATACTAACAGAATTAAGCAGAATGATTTGGGCCTTTTTCCCAGACAGGATGGTTAGCTTTTCTTGGCGGTATTCCCAGCAGGTAAATACTGACATAAGAACATTGTCGGATGCTCCTAAGATATTTTTAAGTGTTTCGTTAGGGTCACACAGATTTCAAGTGAGATTTTAATTTAAGATACCATTAGTATATCTTTGTCTCTCGTAGTAACATTCATACTGGAAAAGTAATTTCATATAAAGAACTATGTGAAAAGAAAATTGGTTTTGATAGAAAAAGAAATGTTGCAGGGAAAATGCCTTGACATAAATAGCTGAGGGGGTAAGGCAGCATTCTGGTGGGGGAAGGGGTGGAAAATGTGGTCATTTCCAACTGCCTCCTTTCATTGTGGGATTGGCATCACTTAAGAAAGTAATTTTAACCTTACACTACTTTAATTTCCTGTTCTGTAAATTGGTAGCTGCTTAACTTCCCAGCTTAGTGAACAGTGATTTTAGTTGTACTTCAGGCATCTTCTTCAAGGAGTAACTAACTGTGGAAGTACCAAAGAATTCTCAGTAGTCTTGTGCATCTGGAAAAAAAAAAAATCAACAACCTAAAAGGAGAGAAGGAGGGAGTGTTAGGGATTTAAAATCCATTTACTACTGTATACTTTTGGAACACAATTATTTTGTACTTCCTTCTTATACCTTTGGGGAAGTTTCTCCCAAGTGTGATCACCTAGTCAACCCCACAGGATTCTGCTGTTAACTGTCAGACATGAAAGGTGTGCCACTCTCTTTCCATTTTGCATTTTTCTCAGTCAGAAAACCAGAAAATAACAAACATTCCACTAACAGTGCTTATGAATCATTTCTGAAGTGGATTGCATTCTTCCATTCACAGGCAAGATCTGCCTATATTCCAGTAATAATGTGTTGACCAAGGACTTCTAAAGATAAATTTGTTCAGTAAAACAAATGAAAAAATACTATGGTCTTGAGTAAAACAAACAAAAAACCCGAACTTATGACGTGCATGTCTTCTCAACGTGTGCAAATAACAAATCTACCAAAGAGAGTAAACTGCTAGATCCATATTTTTCTCACCTCATTTCATTTTCTGAATCCTTTTACTATAAAGTCAAAGTTCACTTGTCAAATATGTTTAAAGATAGTTTAGTCAGTGAAACCTATGGGCCTAAATCATTATGAAGTTTCACAAAAAACAGTAGCATAGTGAGGAAATACTGGATAGATGTGTGACAGTTATATAGTAGCTATGTAAACTTACACGTGAGTGCAGAGAGGAGTACGTACCATTAAGGGTGGCAACAGGACATGCCAATTGGAGATTTTTAGCTGTGCAATCAGATGTGTTGGTATAGATGCAACATTCTGAGGATGCAGGTAATCCTTTCCCAGTAATAGGAGCTTGGCAACTTCAATATAAATAAGAATGATACATCAAAGTCATTACCAAATACCTCAGTCTGCTGCTAAATTAATTTGTGTTTTATTTGTGAAGGTACAGTGGAAATTCTGTTCTTTGTAAAACTGTTATTTATTCAGACTTGAACTCTGAGTTATGATATTTCATGTGTCTTTTATTTAGACTTTTGTTTCATGACCAACTATTGTTCAAGGTTAGTTTCTGATAAGCAATAACAACTTTGACAGAAAACAGTATTGGAATTCTTAAACTTTAGGCCAAATAGCTTATTTTTTAATGAAGCAACATTTTTCCAAGTCTTCTAATGAGCCTTGAACAACATTGCCTCATTTTGAAGTATTGTTATAAATTATAAGTTGATTAAAAAGTAATACTGCCTAAGCAAGAATTACGTTACTGACTGTTCAGACTGTCTCTATTTCTTTTAGTCTACCTCAGTATTTTCTGTGGTAAGTATTTTTTTTAAATCCATAGACTGTTTAAAAAGTAACTTTACATTTTAAGTTGATCACAACTTTAACTTAAATGACTATATGATAGTCAATGTGTTGTTAAATGTACTTGAAATACTGATTTTGTTTCGTGTTCCTTACAGGTGCATTCTGCTCCCTCTCTTGGGAATGAAGCCCCCTCAGCAGAGCCTTTTCCTGCTTGTGGATTCGGTTGATGAGGGCTGTAACGTTTCTGAGGGTGAACAGACTTCTACGAGTTTATCTGGAACAATAGCAGAGCTTTTAGCTGGCCACTTTGAGTTCTTCCCTCCCTGGCTGCTCCTCCTGTGTTCTGCCCGAAAGCAAAGTAAAGCTGTTACAAAAATGTTTACAGGTGAGTACAGAGCATAGGAAGTGTCTGTTACCTGTGCCTGTAACTAGGATGTAGTATTTAAGAGACCCTCAGTGACAGCTGAAAGCACTGATGCATGCTTAGTTCTAAAAAATTACAGTCACAAAAGCGATAATTCTAAAAAACACATATTCCAGTTAGTACTGAGGGCTACAGAAAGCTTAAATTGCGTAAGTATTTTACAGGTAAATGTATGTCTTTGCAATACATCTGCAAAGAATAGGCTGCTTTGAGTTGTCCTCTTGCATTTCTAGTTTTAAAAAGCGTTGAAACAGTGTAAGTGATGTGTAAGCACATAAGTATGTCGGCTGCATACACCCATTCCTTACAACCTCAAAAGATATATATTTTTTTTAATCTCCCATTAAAATCTCTCACCTGATTTTCAGAAAGCAGGGAATAACCTTTGAAGGTGGACCTTGAGAGGGGAACAGTGTAGATGTGGATTCTTGGAGTGTACTTTTGGCAAAGGTTGCACAGGGAAAAATAAATTCTTTACATCTTCTTCATCCAGGCTTTACTGTGTAATGAGAACATTGCTTCACTATAATGACATTGTTACTGGAACTTCTCTGAAATTTAATAAAGGGCAATATCTAGACTGGATTCCAGGCCTGTGTATAAAGCCTGTGTGTATTAAGGCAACAATTAGGACAAAAAAGTGATTATAGAACATAGACCCATAGGCTTGCTCATTTCCACAGTGGCAAAAGGTCAATGGGATAATTGCATTTTGGAATGAAGTACTGTATTAATCAGTGGCAGACACGACCGTTGGTATTTGGGAGTATGTGAGAACTCAAGGAAACGTTAGAGTAGCTTCATAGGGCTCCTTTGGATGTTCATCTGGGAATAGTTTTGTCAAAGCTTGGCTGATTAGATAAGTTGTCATTGCCAAAACACCAGACAAAACTTTCTTCAGAGCAGTTTTATTTCCTTTCTGTTGAATCATGTAACGTTTCAGACTAGTCCTAAAAAATTGCTGTTGTCTTCTAAGTATGTTTCCAGATGGAATTCCTGACAGGAAAAATCAGCAGAACTAATGGATATGCCTTTAAAATAAATTTAACTTAAATGAGTTAATTTCTCATTTCCACAGAGAATGACATGATGAATAGCGTAAAGGAAGTTGGCCTGTGATATTATAATCCCATCTTCACAGTGGAAAAGGTGCAGCAAAGAAACAATGAAACCCAAAATAATTGGACACAAACTGAGAAGAAATTTTAGGGTCTATTTGGAGGAAGTGGTGCTTTTTTCCACTAGGAAAGAAAACAGTGACGTTACAGCCAACGTGATGATTCCCCACTTAATATACTGTTGGGTGATTTTCCTTTTTACAGCCAATATTGAAGTTTGTGAAAGGTACAATGAGGATATGAGGAGTGTGGCTGAAGCTTCTGGTAACTTCGATTACATGGCAACTTTGTGTTGTAAAACTTGAGATAACGGTCATTTCTTTTCTGATCCTAGCCTGAGAAGGATAGACTGTCATTAACTCTTCTACTGGGACAAACTTTTCTCTTCCTTTGTGGTATTTGAATATTTACTTTTAGCTGAGCCAATTTATAAAGCTGTTTAATTGGTGGGCAGGCAGAATTCAAGATCAATGATGAGTGTTTTTTGCACTCGTGACTGAAGAAATAAATGGTGTATAATGTGCATTGCACTCTGGGACACTATTGTACTGACTTTCTCATGCTTCCAATTTCCCACCAAATAAATGTTTGCAACCATAACAATAATATAATCTCTGCACATCTTCTTCAAATGTGTTTCTTTAATTTGGAACCAAAAATAAATCAGTTTCACTGTAACTTAGATTGGAATCCTTTTAGGATTATTTTAGGAAAATGTGTCCCATCTGTAGGGGTTTTTTTTCTGCTAAAAATTTTAGAGTACAATATGAAATATATACTAACCAATATTAATTTGTTTGTATCAGTTTTCACTTAAAATTTTAATGCAGTGAAAACTTCCTCATAAAATCTGCTAAAATAAGAGCTAAACCTATTTGCAACAGCTGAGACTAGGATTGTTGCAGTGGCCTGGTCCTGATGATGCTTTTTTTTTGGGGGGTGTCCAGTACAGATGAGAGTTCTGTGAGCATCTCCCTGGGCAAAAATAGTGATGATGTGGAAGAAGGAGTCCAGTCTTTCTCATCCATGTTCATCTTGCCCCTGCTAGTGGTGAATACATCATCCCTGTCATGCTAAGAATGAGAAAAGGAGGAGGGGTGTTTATTCTGCTCCTCTTTGTTCCTTCACTTCTGTTGGTGACTTATTTTCTAAAAGTTGAATAGTTGTGCCTGCATCTGCTGCAGCTTGTGTTCTGAGCCCTTCTGTATTCCCAGATTCTGTAAGTAGCAAAACGTTTTTCCCCTTACTCAGATTCTCTGTTTACATTAATTTATTTTTTTAAAGTTTTGCATCTTGTGGCTGCAGAGGCAACCTCAAAAGTATGAACCAAATATAAAATGATGCCTGTGTGACTCTGTGGTCACCCTTCACAGTGAGCAAAAGCCAGTCAGTTGAGTCAAAAAGGAAAGGAACAGATAATGTGTGTCCTCCAGCCTTCTCTTGGTGAGCACTGTTACCAACTGTCACATCATGCCTGTCTCTTTTTCTTATGGA
>NW_010308783.1:26575-44878 GCF_000700745.2 Antrostomus carolinensis
ATTATACACATTATCTCCCACATCATCGGTTGCTGTGATTTGGCTACAAATACAGACAGTCAAGCAAGTAGAAGTGGCACAGAACATACAATTTTATATATATATTTTTTTTTTTATGCTTCAGCTAATTAGTTAACAAAAATACTTCTAAATTAAGGCTAAATCTTGAAAGCATAGCAGTTGTTACAAAACTTAATTCCTTTTTTTAAAGATCCATCATATTAGTTTAAAAACTTTAGGCTTTTTAAAGTCAGGCAGTTTTATTTAGGTAAGTTTGAGTAAAAAGTAGATACTTTTTCATAAACAGCGTAACAGCATGAAGCTAAATAGACAAAAGTGCATACGTACAAATGCTCTAATTACTGATTCAAAGAAGCTTTTTAATAGGCATTTACTTAATTTCTTCTTTTTTGCTACACACGTAAATCAGATTATCTGTGGCATCTGGCTTGATTATACCCCTCAGTTAAACACAGACGTTCTTCATCCAAAGAATTCCTTCTCATGCGTGAAGCACGGGTGCACCAGTGTGGTACAACCCATGCAGATGTCACATCTCAGGGGACCGTGGTTTCAATGAAGTTAATGTTAAATACTGGGAAGACACTGGAAACTACAAGAAAAAGAATGAAAGTAGATAAAAAAGGGTTCAGTTTAGCCTCAGAGGCAGCTTAAGCTCTGTTCACCCACTTACCATAGGCAAAAGCAGGCAGTCTGACATTAATTTTTCACTCTTTTATCTATCATTCAGTTCCAGACAACACTATTAAGAGCTGATATTTATCCAAACTTATTCTGGAGTAGAAATCTTGAGAGCATAACTTTCTCTGGTATTTCTTCTCTTTAGTGGTTCTGGTCTGAATGGATGTGGAGGGTTTTTTTTTTTTTTCTTGTAGCCTTTCCTAAAATTAAAAAAAAATAAGCAAAAATGTGAAAGCTTTAGAGAAATATAGTAAAAATCACAACTCACCTTCTCTGCACCCATAAAACTTGTACTGTTGGGTAATTGAAGCTTCTCAGATAGTCATATGGCTGAATCCCCAAATCAAATCAGTTGCTTGATTTGGGACTGAACCTTTTCTCATTAGTTGCTGTTCCAGAAAATAAATGGCATGAGACCACTTCAGGAGAGATTGCTTCAAAGAAGAAAAACTAAGTTGTCTTCTAATTTGTTATTGTAGGTTGAGATTTATTTGGGTGGTTTTATGATACATTCAAGTCTTTATGGGAGTTGGATTTTTACTATAAAAGATAATTTTTGTATACTTATGTAGTTGTGAAATTTAGTTCTATAATACTAAAGCTTTGAAAAAGTTTATTTGTTGTTTTGGTTTAGTTTTTGGAAAAACAACAACAACAACCAAACAATTATTTAGAGGCTTGGGAAACAAACTGGGGGCTTTTAGTTACTGTTTCCTTTCTTCTGATTGCCACTTGGAAAATATGATACTGGGGAATTTCATATTTCCTAGTAAAAGTTGTGTGTGAATTTTGAACTTCCTTGCTTTGTAATTAAAGAAGGAAGACTGAATTCTTTTAAATGGACTGATAACTGTAAATCTAACTAAATAAACTTGTGTACAGTGGCATAGAGCAGTGAGAGTAGCAGATTTCAGCCTCAGTGACTCTAAGCATCTGGGTTAAATGCAGTGAAATTTGTAATGCAGATGTGTTATATCTATACAGCAAATGCACTAAAAGCTTGGTGTGCTGCTTCAGTTGTCAGGTGTGTTTTTACTGTGCTGGATACATTGCTCTTTTTGAGCAGGTGTGCATAAATGGCCATAGAAATACCTGATTTAATATATGCTTAGATTAGCAGTGTAAATGATTAGGGCCAAAACATTGCCATGTTTTTAATCATTTAGATTACTTTAAAGTTAACAATTCACTTAAATGAAATATGTTAAAATATATTTACAACTTTTGAAATTTACTTATGTAAATGTATTTAAAGATATGAAAGTAGAAGGATATTTTTAGGTATTTGCTAGAATCTGCTAGTTAATAGCTTATTTTTCAGTATTAAAGTTTGAAAAGTTGACATACAGTAAAAGTATTTTTATAGCCAAGATACTTTTTTTTTTTCCTTTGAATGACCCTAGATCTTGCCAAGAAATACATTTGGAACTGATTTGTTTACAGAACTGCCAGGAATTTAATAAATCAGGAAAATCCATATTGGAGCTCCCATTGGGTTGAAAGTGATGTGTTGTAAGAAAAATTTTAACAATGCAAAAAGAAGGGTCGTGGGACTGCAAGTTCTGTCTACTGCACTCCTGTTCTGCTGAGCTTAACTAGTTCGTGGGAATGCATCTGGAACAAAATGAGCTTTCTCTTAGTGTTTTGGTGCTTCTTATCCATGAAAGTGACTTCTTGTATCTGGCAGGATTGAAAAGTGAGTTTGCAGGATCTTTGTTTGGAAATGTAAAATGACCTCATTTAGCTAGATAGTTGGGAAAAAAAAAACCAACATGACTTGTTTTTCTCCTTTGAGCTAGCAACAAGAATTTGAGATTTATTTAAAAAATAATTCTATCTATAAGGCACTCTTAAATTATTTGCTTATTATAGTATGGCATGGTGCAGTGGTTAAAATTACCAACCTATTTCAAGTCTGTTACAGTGGCAGTTTGTTAATCCCAGCTCTCGAAGAGCATATCATCGCTGGGATGTCTGAAAATCTGTGTGACTGTAGTGTGCTGCTTGCTATATAAACTTGTCTTCAGATACTATAGATAGGATCTTAGTAACAAGGAATATTTGGAAATACTGCAGAAGAAAGGGGTTTTTTTTCTTAGCTTTGGTGAACATACAGCCAGTCAGATTGTTTAAATGACTGACTCCTGGAATATTCACTGCTCTGAAGTGTTCTGAAATGTGTTTGCTTGGCTGAAGTACTTAGACATTTAGTATGTATCAACTAAGTACAGAGTAGGGCAATATTTTTAACCTTAATATGGAACAAAGTAATGATACAACCTCATTTAAGGAGGGGGACACACAAAAAACCCAGCCACAAACCCTTTTTTACTTTTTTTTTTTTTTAAGGTCTTGAGGTTTTTTATCACATCCAAAATGGGTTTGTTCATTTACCTACCCATTTTGGGAAGCAAAATGAAAATTGTTATTCAAAGAACACTACAAGATAAGCACGTCTTTTGCTTTTGAAGCACACATACAGGGACTGAGATGCTTAAACAGTTGTCACTCTGCAAGTTTTCATGTGAAGGGTTGGGAGTCAAGGGAGGTGAAGTGTAGTCATTAGCCAGTCAACACTGAATGTTAGCTGGAATCTCAGGATTGCTGTTATGTGAGTCAGGGGTTTTCTTGTTGGGGGAAATGAAATCTACAGTAAAAACTGGGAAAAAAAAAAAAACCACTTGAGTAATTTGAAAATAAAAAGAACTTCCATGCAAATATATATTGGAAGGAAGGATGTGGGCATGGGATTAATGTGAGAGATTGGGGATGTTGGGAGCCGAGTCATTTATGACTAAACACATTGAGGAGGAGTTTGCAGAGCTCTGAGCCCTGTTCTCATACAACCAAGGGACAGGTACAAATCTGACTAGGAGAAGCAGAGAGGTTCAAGGAATAGGAAGATGAGTGAATGCAAGGGTTGCATTTGCTCTGAATTGAACAGAGCATATGTTCTGTGTGCATGTGACTGAATGCATGCACCAAGCAATGCCCTGTTTTAATGCCTTTGGTTTTTTGTATCTTCTGAAGGAACATAACCTAAAAATAGCCTTTCACTTGAAGTGAAAGCTTGGGATCTGCAGAATCACAGGGCACTGGCTGTCCATACTCCGCGAAGTTTCTTACTTGGCTTATGTACATGAATTATGGGCTTTACAAATTACATACAGAATATTTTAATCAAATACATAGTAAATCAATGAATTATGCCATTCTGCAGGTCACACAGAATCACAGAATGTTAGGGATTGGAAGGGACCTCGAAAGATCATCTAGTCCAAGTTAGGACATTACTTGAAGTTGTGACAGGTAATGGTGGATAAAGATGATTCTATTTCTTTTGAAAGCAAAAAAACCAAAACAATAAAACATCTGTGAAATGGAGAAAGATCCCCCAAAATAATAGTTTTCTGCCTCCTGGCCTTCTCATTCACAAATCTTCAAGTAGGCAATCTTATTAGCATAGTCTTAGCCTGAGAAGTGACTGTGCAAAAGTGTCCTATCCAGTGATTTTATTTTGAGGAGAAGCATGATTTTATTTCAGGTTTTCTATTTCTTTAGTCCTGTAAGATTAGCAATGCTACCATAATTAATAAGGGAAGCAGAAATGTCTTAGTAACACCACCATAGTTTGCCTCTCAGTTTTAATCTGTTGTGTTTGTACAACGCTTGTGTAGACTAAACAATTAACAGAGTGAGCTTAATGTGACATTCAGAACCTCTGCTGAAGACACTTGGGAACAAAACACACAGCTCTGTTATCAAGCTGAATTTTCAGTCAGAACAAGTTTACAGACTGAGCAGCTTGATCCACAGAATGTTTAAATAGAATCAAAACATAGATCTGAAAATAATACTCTTCAGAGTCTGACTTAAAATTATTTGCTCCATAGAGATGGGGCTAAAATGGCATTGAATGTCTTGCTCTATGGTTGGTTTTTATTCAATATAATTTGGAGATTTGTCATTGCTTTGGTTCAAAAAACAAAGTTGGCAGGTTTTTTACAACCAGTTGAGCTGACTGTAAGGAAATGTGTGCAATCTGCTACACTGGAGGAAGAGATTACATCCTCTCCCTGGAGAAGCGAGATGCAGTTCTGGCCTAAAACACAGTAGTTTAAGCTGCTGTGTCTGTGACCTCTGCAGTTTTCCCATATCTTCCGGAAAAGTAGTGTTCAGATGATGTAATATGTCATTAATCAAAGAGGGTAGGTCTTCACCAAATACTTAATTTGGTACTACCAAAGCAGTGTTTTAAGTGACAGAGAGAGCCATTTAGTCCATACAACTATATCTTAATTCCACCTCATTCTTGAGAGTTTTATGGTCACCAAGGTTGCCCTAGGGCCTTCCCATGGGCTGCTAAGAATAATGTTCTTTGCTTTGGGTTGGGGGGGGCTGTGCATGTACGTGTGTAGGGAGAAGATGTACACACTATGCATGTATGAAATAATTTCCCTTTTTCCTCTAAATAGTAAACAGATTGAAAAAAGAATGAGATCATAAAACCTGTTTCCTTGTACAATGAGTCACTTAGCAGAGAACCGGGGTGTTTATCTAAAACTCAGTCTTTATTTGAAAAAAAATAGGTAACTTTCAGTGCACAGAGGTGTTAAGATACTTAAAACTATTTTTGAGTGTCTCTTCTATATCATAAAAGCTTTTGAAAGAAAGTAATGTGATCAGATGAAAGTGAATTATGTACATTTCATCATGCATATGCACCAGGTGTGATTAACCTCTTCTATAATTATATTAATATAATAGCCATCTTAATCTAAATAGCTGAAAATTATTTGGCATTCCATTGTTAACCACATTGGAGAAGGGATTATTCCGTTAATAATATAATAATGCTTAATAATCTTATATTGGTTGCAGTTCTGGTGGTTTTGCTTAGATGTTTAGTATTGTCCAAGGTAGATACCCAGTGCCTGATTCAAAGTGATTTTTAAAATTTTATTTGTTAGTAGCATGTATTTCTTCTTATAGTACATGATGATAAAAATGTGTCTATTATCAAAATTCTCTGCTGTTATTTAGGAAGAAATTCTTGACTGTGAGGGTGGTGAGACACTGGCCCAGGTTGCCCAGAGAAGTTGAGTCTGCCCCTCCCTGGAAGTGTTGAAGGCCAGGTTGGGTGAGGCTGTGAGCAACCTGGTCTAGTGGAAGGTGTCCCTGCTGATGGCAGGGAGGTTGGAACTGGATCATCTTTAAGGTCCCTTCCAACCCGGACCATTGTATGATTATTAATTTACATTCACTGTGTACACATGAAATATATTATTTTGGGTGTTCGCTATTCAGAAATGTCTGTCTTTTATTTTTTTATTTTAACATTGAGTTAAGCAAAACTAGATCAGAAATAATAACAACTTTCTTCTCTTTTAATAGGTTTTAGAAAAATAAGTCTGGACGATCTACGAAAGGCTTATATTGTGAAAGATGTGCAACAATATATTCTGCATCGTTTAGATCAGGAAGAAGCACTGAGACAACACCTCACAAAAGAAACTGCAGAAATGCTGAATCAGCTTCACATCAAAAGCAGCGGTTGCTTTTTATATCTGGAACGTGTCCTAGATGGAGTTGTGGAGAATTTTATTATGTTACGAGAGATCCGTGATATTCCGGGAACGTTAAACGGCCTATACCTTTGGCTCTGTCAGAGACTTTTTGTGAGAAAACAATTTGCAAAGGTCCAGCCTATTCTCAATGTAATTCTTGCAGCCTGTAGGCCGTTAACCACAACGGAATTGTATCATGCAGTGTGGACCAAAAATACGACGCTGACTGTAGAAGACTTTCAACGCAAATTGGATGTCCTGTCAAAAGTCCTTATGGATGGACTTGGAAATACAAAAATCTTGTTCCATTACAGTTTTGCAGAATGGTTGCTAGATGTAAAGCACTGTACACAGAAATACTTGTGTAACGCAGCAGAGGGGCACAGAATGCTGGCGATGAGTTACACTTGCCGGGCAAAGGATTTGACACCATTAGAAGCTCAGGAGTTTGCATTGCATCTAATTAATTCAAATTTACAGTTAGAGACTTCAGAGCTGGCTTTATGGATGATATGGAACGGCACGCCCGTCAAAGACTCCCTGTCAACCTTAATTCCTAAAGAACAAGAAGTATTACAGCTACTGGTAAAAGCTGGTGCTCACGTCAACAGTGAAGATGACCGCACGTCTTGCATTGTTCGGCAGGCTCTGGAGAGAGAAGATTCCATTCGCACCTTGTTAGACAACGGAGCCTCAGTAAACCAGTGCGATTCCAACGGGAGAACACTCTTGGCCAATGCAGCCTACAGCGGCAATCTCGATGTTGTGAACCTCCTAGTGTCCAGGGGAGCAGATTTAGAGATAGAAGATACCCGTGGGCAAACAGCACTTACCTTAGCTGCTCGGCAGGGACATACCAAGGTCGTCAATTGCTTGATCGGATGTGGGGCTAATGTTAATCACACTGATCACGATGGCTGGACAGCACTGAGATCTGCAGCTTGGGGTGGGCACACAGAGGTGGTTTCTGCACTTCTTTATGCTGGAGTCAAGGTGGACTGTGCAGATGCTGACAGTCGAACGGCGCTAAGAGCAGCAGCTTGGGGAGGGCACGAAGATATTGTGCTGAATCTGCTTCAACACGGTGCTGAAGTTAATAAAGCTGATAACGAGGGCAGAACAGCTTTGATTGCGGCCGCATACATGGGGCATAAAGAGATTGTGGAGCACCTGCTGGACCACGGTGCAGAAGTAAACCATGAGGATGTGGATGGAAGGACTGCGCTGTCTGTCGCTGCGCTTTGCGTACCAGCCAGTAAGGGACATGCCTCCGTGGTTAGTCTTCTAATTGACCGTGGTGCTGAAGTTGACCATTGCGATAAAGATGGCATGACTCCGCTGCTGGTAGCTGCTTATGAAGGACACGTAGATGTTGTTGATCTCCTTCTAGAAGGAGGAGCTGACGTTGATCACACAGACAACAATGGTCGTACGCCACTTCTGGCAGCAGCCTCCATGGGCCACGCTTCAGTTGTAAATACTCTTTTATTTTGGGGTGCAGCTGTTGATAGCATTGATAGTGAAGGGAGAACAGTTCTGAGCATAGCCTCTGCGCAAGGCAATGTTGAAGTAGTACGGACTCTGCTGGACAGGGGGCTAGATGAAAATCATAGAGATGATGCAGGCTGGACACCTTTGCATATGGCAGCTTTTGAAGGTCACAGGTTGATCTGTGAAGCTCTTATAGAACAAGGTGCTAGAACAAATGAAATCGATAACGATGGACGTATACCTTTCGTACTAGCTGCACAAGAAGGTCACTATGATTGTGTGCAGATATTACTGGAAAACAAATCCAACATTGATCAGAGAGGCTATGATGGGAGAAATGCTCTCCGGGTTGCTGCTTTAGAAGGTCACAGAGATATAGTTGAGTTACTGCTCAGCCATGGAGCAGATGTAAACTACAAAGATGCTGATGGCCGGCCAACACTTTATATCTTAGCGTTAGAAAACCAGCTTACGATGGCTGAGTATTTTTTAGAAAATGGTGCAAACGTAGAAGCGAGTGATGCTGAAGGAAGAACAGCACTCCATGTTTCCTGCTGGCAGGGCCATTTGGAGATGGTACAGGTGCTGATAACATACCATGCTGATGTGAATGCTGCAGATAATGAGAAGAGATCTGCTTTGCAGTCTGCTGCATGGCAAGGTCACGTGAAGGTAGTGCAGCTTCTCATTGAGCATGGAGCTCTAGTTGACCATACGTGTAATCAAGGTGCTACTGGACTCTGCATTGCAGCTCAAGAAGGGCACATTGACGTTGTCCAGATATTACTGGAGCACGGTGCTGATCCAAATCATGCTGACCAGTTTGGGCGCACCGCTATGCGTGTTGCAGCTAAAAATGGACACTCTCAGATTATTAAATTACTGGAAAAATACGGTGCATCTACCCTGAATGGTTGCACTCCATCTCCAGTCCACACAATGGAGCAAAAACCCTTACAGTCAGTCTCCTCTAAAATGCAGTCGTTAACAATGAAGTCCAATAGTTCTGGGAGTACTGGTGGAGATATGCAGCCTAGTATGCGTGGCTTATCTAATGGGCCTGCTCATGCCTTCAGTTCTCCTTCAGAGTCGCCTGATTCTACAGTTGACCGTCAGAAGTCATCTTTATCAAATAATTCCCTAAAAAGTTCCAAAAATTCTTCTCTCCGCACCACGTCGTCAACTGCCACTGCTCAGACGGTGCCCATCGATAGTTTCCACAGCCTGTCATTCACAGAGCAAATACAGCAGCATTCCCTGCCACGCAGCAGAAGTAGGCAGTCTATCGTTTCTCCTTCTTCCACAACTCATTCCCTAAGTCAAAACCATAATTCACCAAGTAGCGAGTTTGAATGGAGCCAAGTAAAACCTAGTTTGAAATCAACGAAAGCTAACAAAGGGGGGAAAACGGACAACTCCAGCAAATCTGGGTCAGCTGGCAAAAAAATAAAACAAAGTAGTTCTTCCCAACCAAAAGTGTTAGAGTATGAAATGACTCAGTTTGATAAACGAGTACCTCTTGCCAAATCTGGGACGAGCGTGCCACTTAAATCAATGCCGGCAGAGCCACAGTGCAAAATTTTGGTCCCACCAGCTCAGCAAGAAGTTGGTCGATCTCAGCAACAGTTCCTCATTCACCAACAGAGTGGAGAACAGAAGAAGAGAAATGGAATTATGACAAATCCAAATTACCATCTTCAGAGCAATCAGGTTTTTCTCAGTAGGGTTTCTGTCCCACGAACAGTGCAGGATAGAGGGCATCAGGAAGTACTGGAAGGCTATCCTCCCGCGGAGACGGAACTCAGCCTTAAGCAAGCCTTAAAACTTCAGATTGAAGGGAGCGACCCAAGTTTCAACTACAAGAAGGAAACACCATTATAAAAGGTAACCTGTCTAGTCACAAAGGAAACAACTGCCTGTATTTCATCACGTGCATTTTAAATAAGCTAAAATTACATTTCGTTGCCATTTATCATCATAATGAAAACCATGAATGTTAAAATCTTAACCTGGCAAGTATTTGTTGTTTAAAAGCATCAACCATAGAGGAATAGGATTGCTGTCAGATTTTCTGTTGAGTTCTGATTGCTCAAATCGTACCCCACTGTCTTTGATATGCAGCTGAATAAAACAGCAAGTTTCACGTAGCATTGATTTGGAATTTTCTTTTCAAACATAAAGACAGGTGGGAATTTTAATGTCTGATATTTTCAGTTACGCTGATTATTTAATTATTTGCAAAAATGCTTTTCAGGAAGCTTCTGAAGATTCTTGTCAGTTACAAGCAAGAACTTGGCTTTCAATTTTAAATGTGAAATCTCTGCAGCATAATGATCTACCAATTAAAAAGTCAAAATGCTACACTAAAGCTTTATTTTTCTATTCCTGTTTACTGCGAAGGTAACCCTCCTATAAAAGAGATGGCATTCCTTGGAGCAAGATTAGGGTCTGTGTTATGGTACCAGTTTTCTGACCATTCTGTAGTTCTTAATCATTGGAATTCATTTAGATCTCTCACTTTCTCTCCCATGCTGAATTTTAAGCTGAAAAAGAAATTTTATGTAGCATTTTCAGCCCTGAATTGTCAGTGAGTCAGCTAAAATAGAACTATTTTTCTCCCTCTTCCTGATGAGGTTTTTCTTTTTTAGGTTACCGGGAATGTGTTAATAATTAATATATTTTCTATTTGAGTTTCAAAGAAGCAACATCTTGATGAAATATTATATGCACATCTCTTATTGCTTTTTTGCTTATTTCTGAAAACATTGTTTGTGTAAATACTGCATTTTGGCCAGATCAGACTCCTTAGAACAAGAATATTCTTTCTGGCTGTCTCTGCTGCAAGTCATGGAAGACTGCAGGTTCCCAGGACAATAGCAGGTGGTGCAGAATCCACAAATGGGAGGTTTTCAACTGTCAAAACCACCTAGACAGGGTTTTTCCTGAAATGTCCTGGAAATTGATTTCACTTTAATTAATGCATCTCTCTAGATGTAGCTGAGGTCTCTGGTGCGTGGCAGAGTGTTATAGAATATCGTTCAGGACTCCAGGTTGGCATTTTGGTTAAATTAAAATATTTGAAACAAAAGCTATATAGAAGAGGCTGTACATTTGTAAAATGCAAATATTAACAACGGGTCAAGTGAGCTGTGAGGCAGGGAGAAGTGAAGAGGCAGGACAACAGGAGCAGGCAGAGAGAGGAATAACCACGTGAGAGAGAATGTGCCTTATATCTTCATAAAAGCCAAAAGGACTTTAGATTCCCACAGTTCTAGATCATGTCCAAACAGGATTTAAATTTGTTTGCAACTTTTTTTTCTGCTTCCATAAAACATGTTAAAACATATAATTAAGAGCTGTGTTTCCTAACTCTTCTGTACCTGCACCTAATGCTCAGTAGTTGCTTTCATGTTACACTTTATTGTCAATAAATTGTATGGTTCTGATGTAGGATGTATTGATTTGACCTGACCTGTCATCAAAAGACTCGTTTTGATTCATTTTTCTGTCTTTGTTGATTTGAAAATATAATCAAAAGCATGTAAAAAATTGGAACGTTCCCCATACAATTTGGAAACTTGAATTGGGCTTTGCTTTATCTGGAACTAATAGTGCTTTACTGAAAATTGAGGGATATTCTCCATGAAGTACTTGTTTATGCAAGTGGCTGAGCAGATGAGGTGATGGATAACAAAAGGTTCGTTCCTTTTGCTTTTTCTCTAAGAGTTTTTCAGAGTTTCATTTTAAATATGGAAGTTTAAACCAATTTTGTGTGGATTATGAATTGCTTGGCGCAGGCTATAATTTACCTCCTCTTTCACCAAGTCTTGAGCACAAAACCAGTAATTTCCCTGCCCAGTGAATAAATTAGTCACCTGTGGAGAATCCCAGCAGAAATACTCTACCAGAGCACCTGAGGAACAGCTTTCCTTCCCCGACTGCAGTTTCAGAGCTCTGTTGGGGAAGCTCTCCTGCTGTGAGGACCTTGTAGCTGCTTTGGATGGTAGAGAGCCCAGGGAATCAATCATGGGATTTGAGTTAGGCAGGAAATACTTTTCATCATCGTTGTGCTGTTGTGCGCTTTTAACTTTAATTAGAAATGCTACAGCTTTCTTTCTGACAACACTGTTCATATTACAGAGTATTTTAAAACTTAAAATGTCTCTTATTTTTGTACTTTTAGGCCAATTCCGTGATACTTTGAACAGAAGCGCTTCTGCTCCGAATGATTTGTCAGCTGGCTGGGATGAAAGCATACAATGCTTGTTTGGTCCACCTAGAAATTCAAGAATGTGATTACTACAGTACAGTTACCTTAATTACTGTAACGTGCCTACGTTTTCAGGCTGCCTTCTCAGTATAACCCTCTGTGCTTCAAAAATTTATTTTGTGTACTTTGTATTTAATACACAGAATGAGCACTTTTTTTTAATTGCAGAAAAATATATGTTGTATTTCCCTGACAACAGCTGAAAATGGTAAGAACAAGGAATTCTGGTTTCCTATTCCAGAACACTTGGTAGAGGTGCATGTGCCACAGTGAACTGTGTATGAAAAGGCAGTGTTTTTTGTATTTATTTTCCTGTGGCTAAAGAAAATAAGCAAACAGTGTGTCACCTTTGCATTGTTGTAATGTATGGTCAGTTCCCCCTGTACTTCAAAAAAGTTCTCTCCAGAAATACAAGTCTTGTAACAGTATTTTATAAATACTGTACTTGCGTGTTCTCTCTGTGTAATAGTTGTTCAGTGGTTGCAAATAAGTTGGGACTCCAGCCATCTGCAGTACCTTTGGGATTTTTAAGAAGCAAAATCCACTCTCTGGTACTACAGCACCAAATCTGGATGGCAGACTGTGACCACTGAAAGCAATAGGCAAATCTGGGCTTGGATACTTGATTTTAAATAACCTCTGTTATTGTTATGGTAATGAGGTAACTGAATCTGGAGGTATTTTAGGTGCTAAAGTAAAAAGTCTTATCCTGCTTTCATGTATTTCTTTATATGTTAGAAACAGCTCTTTCTTTTTTCCAAGGTAAAAGACTGTATTGAGAAGGTCAGGAAAATGCACCATGGAAAATACAGACGCTTTGTTAATGAAGCCGAGAGAATACACAGTTGAGAGTACAGTGGAAAAGCAAATGGTTAGTAATACCATTGTCTGGGGAGTACAGAGATTACTGAGTTAGCCCTGTCCTGAGACAATAACTAATTTAAAGCACAAACCTGTATGAATGTGATTACTGCTTCAGATGGATGAGGTAGAGCCAGTGTGAGTATCTCTGTACCTGGAGCGTGGGTAATGGGCAGTCTGGATAGTCCATCTACAGATAATGGAAAGCTGGTTCCTCACTCTTACAGCAGGATTCTGCTTATATAAAAGAGAGCAAAATCGAGGCCATTGTTGTGAAAGTGAACGATAGGAATTTTTCCTTTGAATGTGCACATATTACTTACACGGTTCTGTGAGTGATAAAATGAAACAAGTGGGTTCTTTTCTCCTACAAATGCAAGCTATATCCTGCTATTCACCATTACACAGCCTCGCTCTTTAGAAAATAAGCCTATTTTTGTATGTGAGTATTTCTTCTAAAGGCTTGGGTTTCATCTTTTTCATACTCTAATTCTGATCATTCCACAAATAAGATGATAGAAAGCTGAGGTTATTTTTCATAGAGGATTAATTAGATGTATGGCTATCCTTAAACTTCGATAAATGGCCCCTTCATGTATATGTAGTGCATATTCTGAGGCACTAAAGGGCTCCGTGTGCTGTTATTATGATTAACAATCATCAGAACATTTTTTTTTTTTTAATATCTTGCACCTCCATTCTTATTTGCTTGTTACTAAATGTAAAAAGAATCTTTTATAGTCAGGCATTCAGCATATAGTAAAATTAGATGTTCAAAGTTGACACACGGCAATATCGATTGTTCTGAATGTTTCATGTATTGAATTTCTTGTCCCCGTGGGACAATTATAAAATAAACATAACAGGAGTCTGGCAGAATGGCCTTAAGAGGGTTAGTGGCTCAGTAAAGAGGAAGTACCAAAATGTTCTCAGCAAACTTGTTCCGAACCTCAAGTACAGTACACTTGCAATACTGTGCAAGAATACAACTTTTCTTAGTTATTAGATGTATGTTTTGTTCTATAGAAAGGGATCCCTGAATGCCGACATTTTTCTACTGACCTTGGACTGTCATTGGGATTATATTTATTTAATTTTATTGTGTTGTTATTAGTTGCACCTTGTGGACAGAGGACATAAAAAATATGGCCAGTTTCACAAGGGGCCACAAGTTATAGATAGCCTGATGGTTTTTGTGTGAATAATATTGACCTTTGAAACAGTTGTTGGGGAAACCTCATATCCAAATCATCAGAAAGTAGACCTGTTTAAAATGTTTTCAGAATGACAATTCTTACAGATTTTGATTATCACTTTGGAACAGAGCATGAATTGCTTTAAAACATCTACTTTCTCAGAAGGTCTGTGTAAGTCCATCCTGCTGTTGTGTGATGGTTTGGGGTTTTTTTTCAATATTGTCATTTGTGAGAGTTTTGCGTAAAAAGAAAAGTTGCTCTTCCCCCTGTTGTTGGCTCTGTTCTTCTCTTTCACATGTGTACAATCAAGTGGAGGTAAATGGAGTTGCATAGCTGTGACTCAGCACAGTTTCTTCTGGCGATGTAGCAGTTCTCACAACCTAAAAAACCTGAATAAAACATGAATCATGTTTCTTTTCATCCCATTTCACTGGTCCTACCAAGGTTGTCTCCACAAGACATCTAAAATTTTTGATGGGAGCGCTAGGGAAAAAGACTGGTTTGTGGACACGGATATCAATACTGTATGCATGTGGAAAACCTCTTTGGAAGCGAAATGCGTTAAGAAATAACAGAGGCACAATTGATGCATTTTTGTCTTCTCTGTGTTCAGTATTGAAAACGTCACCATTTATTTAAAAAAAAAAAAAAAGAAAAAAAAGAAAAAGGTATTTCCCCTCATCAGTTACTCTGCTATGCAAATGTCTGTTACGCTTAATATTCCCCATCTGAACTCCTCAGTTAACTTCATTTGCAGATAGACTGTTTTTCCTGGAGTGGGTTGTAAATAGCCTTTAATGTACATTGAATGAATTTCACATTGTAAAATTTTTATTTTATTCCTTGTATTATATTAAGCGAAAATCCCTGTGTATATGAAAGTGCATAATAAATATATTTGCTTTTCAGCAGACATGTAACTGTTTTAATTTTACTACCTCGTTTCCTGGGACATGTCAGGAAAAAGTTATTAAACTTGATTAACATTTGGGTAGGACTTAATGAAACACAATGTATATATCCAGTAGGCAGTCTAGGCTAGCAAAGCTCAGACTCTGACATTAATTCGTTAATTCCTATGACCCTGCTTATTGCTCAACTGACCTTTTTCACATTAGTCTAAATCAGCCCTCGGCACTTCCAGGAGAAAATTCCCTGCATGTTCTTTTGCTTAAAATTATGATTATATACTGTATCTACCCAGAGAGCAAATAAATTCAGTATTTCAGTTGCTGTAAGTTCTTTACCACTTCAGATGGTATTTGTTAATTTAGCTCTTTGATCAGTGGTTCTCTGTAGTATTTTCAGTTTAAGCAAAAGCTCACTTACTGATGGTAATAGCTTATGCAGTTTTTTTTTTCTTGAACTTAGTATTAAAAAAAAAAAAGTAGGAGAGAGAAGTTTTCCAGTCATTGCAATAATCCTGTTTGCCCCGGTAATCTTGTCTCCCTTCTGCTTTAGATTACGTGCCCACCGTAATTTCTCTGCAAAGTTGTTGAGTGTGAAGGAAGAGTTTGGCTGTGCCTTCTGCAGATGATGATGGTTCAGGTTTAGCTCCATCTCTTCCGGTTCACACTGGGTGCTCGTTGGTCGACTGATTTCTAAGATTTAGAGAATGACAGTCAAAATTGTTGGTAACTGTTGACTTGTTTTCTGCTATTTCTATGGTTTCTTACAATAATTATTTGACCCTCTTTTGTTAAATTCTTTATGTCAACAAAGTATGAGATGCATTAGTTCAGTGGCTATTTTTGATTGAGGCAAGGAATCATTTTCACTGAATTAATTTTTGAGAATGTTATATTCCAGAGACACACATCATCTTCAGATAATCACTATAATAATATTCAAATAAAATGATTCAACACCTGTTTTAAATCTCTTATTCTATGGAATATAAACAATCATGTTGAACAATGCTTCACATCTTCTGTGAGATCTTTACAGCAATTTGGCCTGTGCATTAGATGTATTTTCTGAAAGAAAGCTGGGACTAGTTGGCACAATGAACTAAAGCTTTTCAGTTGGAAGCCCTTTGAGAGACAGCAATGGGAATTTGGCATTGATCTAAATCCTAATCATTTTATGCTACAAAGAATCACAGAAATGGGGTATGGGACTGAGAAATCTGCTTGGCAAATCATTTTATTAACAAAGTCTCCAAATTTATATGTAGGTGATACAAACAAATTGACCTTTACAATGAAAATCTACTTCGTTGGTGTCCCAGAAAGACCTACTGTTGTCACATTTATTCTTCTAAGTTTGTGTTAGACCAGCCAAGTCACAGAACTACAATTACAGGTGGATTTTAAAGTGGAGATAAGTAATGTCTAACATACTCCTGTGATAAAATCTTGCGTGTCTTCTCAAGGATTTGAGTTTGTGTCCTGTAACCATTTCTGATGGATTAAGAACATGATGAAGGATTTTGTGGTTTGGTTTGGGACCTTATTTTCATCTCTGTGCCTCATTAGTTCATTTTGGACTCCCCAGTCTCTTTTGTAGTTGCCTTTTGGGGCTTGGTCCAACGTTTGCATAGGGGACTGCCAGAGCTGCCGTAGCTTTCATCATTGTTCTTGTGTATCCTTGAAAAACCAGGAGATGAGGAGGGGTGATGGAGGAAATGGCTATGCCAGATAGAGCTAATCAGAAAAATAATTGCCACTTCAAATCTGGAAGGTTTCAAGCAGTTATGTCTGGTTTAACAGTTCCTTTCAGTTGAAGCACTAATTCAGGCTTTAAGTCTGAATCACTAACATCCTGCTGGCAGAAGGGCGTTGGATCTTGTGCTGGTTTTGGCTGCAACAGAGTTAATTTTCTTCATAGTAGCTACTATGGGGCTACGTTTTGGATTTGTGCTTGGTGTGTGTAGCGGGTAGATGTGCTTTTCAAGTAGGAGTCGATCTTTGCTGAAGGACCATATTTGTTCAGAACACAATCTGCTGTTTCTGGGAGGAAAAATTAATTCTTTGCAAGAAGCTTTTTGAAAAAATGGTTTTGCAAAGAAGCAGCATGCAACTTGGTTGACTAGCCTTTTTGGGGTGGGAGGACTAAAATCTTTAGCTTCCAAGTCTACAACTGTGTTCAGAATTGTTCTTATTACATGTTAGTCTGCTACAGAGGTTTTTCTGTTTTACTTGCTGTTGGTCTGTGTCAAACAGCCCAAGTTCCAGAAACCCTCATCTCACGTCTGTTTACTATTCCTCAATTTTATTATTATTTTGTTTCTTAAATGATGACATGTCACAGAGTTAAGATGAGAAGTCTGACTCACATAGCGTGGGCAAGCTGCTGCCCCTTAAACAGTGGTTTTCCAGCTGTGGTCTGCAAAACCCTCATGATTCATGAATGAATTTTAAGGGCTTTATGAAAAGGTAACAAAAAAAAAAAAAAAAAGGCAAACCTTTTATCAGACAACTGGAATTCCTAAGGAGGCCTTAGGCACTTGTAAATCAAAAAGCCTGAAAACCACAACTCCAATGTTTCAGCTAAGTAAGTTAGTGGGTTTAAGGCTAGAAATTTTTGATTCACAAGTCGGTATGGGAGCAAATAAAAACGCAAAAAGTTTGAAAGCTGTCCCAGGCACCTGTTGCAGTTTCTCCAGTCAAAGCCTGGCAATTGGATTATGATATGATTTAAAGTTACGGTTGTATTTCTAATTAAGTTTTGTTCATTACAGACCTAGGACAAAGCCTAAACACTTCCTGCTGGGGAACAGCACCTGTACATAGCTAGTATTCCCAAAAGAGAAGAAAGTACACAGAAAAGAGCTGGTCAAATTAGCAGGCAAGGGCTGTAATAGAAAGGCCAAACCAGGGTAAGTTAAAGTGATTATTTGTAGTATTTCATTTGACAGTGTTAAAGACTTCCCCTTTATTTTTTACTGCTAGAATGGTGATGATAAGTACGTTGCTAGATCTCTACTGAGAAAATCTATTTTATTTGGAACTGCCAGAGAGGGCTGGAAGTTTTTAAAGAACCCTTTGCAAGATGCGTGGTGTCTTTATTAAAGGAGCTTAACAGCAAAGGAACCTCCCGGTTCCCAATGACATTACAGATTTCTTGGTGAAGTTAATACTTTGAAAATACCAGGATTTCAGAGCAGAGAGTTTGGAGGACAAAACAGAACAAACTGTTGGGGTTTTAGGGGATTTTTTTGTTTCCCTTTTACTTCTGTGATGTAACTTATTTTCACTCTGCATCTCCTAGGGGA
>NW_010308783.1:44902-54230 GCF_000700745.2 Antrostomus carolinensis
AGGTAATAAAATTATCCTCCTTCCATTATGAGTTAAGGCTGTGAGCACAGCTGTTGTGTGCTTGCTATATCTTGGTGAACATTAAGCAACCTCATAGGGAGACTCTTTAAAATTCAAAGCTTTCTTCATAGATGACAAAGACAGAATGGACCGTTATTATGATTTATTCTGTCTTCTTCCGTTATACTGGCTATTGTCTTTTCCCCAAGTACCAAACAATCCAGCCTTATTCAGCAGTATATCTGGACAAAATGCAATGCTACAGTGCTGGGAGATTGCTTTAATAATAATGATGATGTAATAATTGCATTGCTGTTTTTCCATGTCACTCTTCTAGAAAGTGTTACTTTTTACCAGTAAATCCCAAAACACTTTACAGAAAAGACAAGAAGAATATTGAGATAAAGAATTGTTTGCCCTGTCAATCACTTAACAGGCCAAAAACAAAAGTCATGAAAAGCCCTTGGGTCTCTCCCAGCACTAGGCAGTTCTGCCACCTTGAATGACCTGTTGTCTGGCATTATCTCATCTCCTGCTTAATTTTAAGTTGCTTTTTCTGTATTTCAGTGTGACTTGCTGGAGGTTATCCACGCAGCTGGGTGCTGTCAGCTCCAGCTCTTGGGCCTGCCATGTGAGTGATGCCAGGGATGGGTCAGCTCCTATGTGGAAGCCTTCTGATCTAGCAGATCTCTGTCTGGTTGGGCAGAGGACTACCTCACCACCTCTGGCCTAAACTCTGTCATGCTTATTTTTGCTACTGTAATCAGATCTTTGAAAAGTTCCTCCTGGAAAAAAGAATTAGGCTTATCCAGGAACCTGATTGACAGATAAGGAAACACCCCAGAGTATTTCAAACTTTGTGAGAAGCAATATTGAGCACGCATCCCAGCTTTCATGTTCTGGTGCTGCTTTTCTCCTGGTGTAATATTCTGAACTGAATGGAAGATAAAGCAATGTGGATGTTTCTATCCCTGGTAACTTTTTATGTCTCCCTAGTGCCTTGGTTAGCTGTCGGTCTTTTGACACATAAATGAGGCTGTCTGTTTCTGAAGGGTGTCATTTCATGATGTTCATGGTATTGAGATATAAGATCTCTTACAAGCACAGTGTTCAAAGCATAGAAATTTTTCAGAAGCTGGATAGAACCAATCTGTCTATCTTTCCAGTTATACTTTTCTGAAAGGTGGGAGCAAAAAGCACAAGAAGCTTTAATGTGCAAGATTTTATTGTGTGAGAGAAAACACAGTGGGAGGGACAGGTCTGTGTCAACTCAGAAGTCTTCAAAATACAATTCACTAGTTGCCACATCTAAAAATCTTTATTACTAGAACAAACCTCAAGAGTATTGGTGGGTGCCTAATTAAGAGCAAGAGTCCTCCTTTGTGTGCAGGTGTTCATTGCAGACCAGGGACAAGGCAGAAGTGCCTTTGCTCTGGCTCTGTTGCAATGTTTGCCCTGGTGACACCATAGTTAATTCCATCTACTTGTCTTCTGTTGAGATTTCCCACAAAAGGACTGGATGAAGTTGGCTTTGAAAAGATTTTGCTAATTACTTTTTTAAACATGTGAAATAAATGAAGGAGATTATTCAGGGATGTTCTTACTTACATGGGGTAGGGACGCCCTCCTTGAGCAGTTACACCTTTCTATAGCAGTACTTCAAGCGTGTGGTTCCCTTCACTTGAAGGGAAGGTAGCAGAATCTGCCCCTAAATGGCTCTGATGGTGCTTTTTGGCTCACGCTGCTGGCTTATTTACATGAAGCCTGTTTTTAGAGAGGGGAAGTCTTTCCCCTTTGCCAAGATGGGATGATGAATTTAAGAACAACCATTTTAGGACACTTCAGAAATTAATCCAACCCAGCAATCTGTCATTAGCAATGACCGATATCAGATATGAAAGGAGAGTATAAGAACAGGGTAAACCTTAAATGATTTTTCCTCTGAATGTTCTCCAGCAGTTTGTGGTTCAAGGATTTCTGAACTTAGAGACAGTGTCTTTGTCTTTAATATTTTGTGTGGGTCAATAAATAATAACAAAATCAGCCAGGAACAAGTGGCTGAGATGAAAAAAAAAAAGCACATTGTAGTTTTTAAAAAGTACTTAATACTTGTTCTTTAAGGGTAAGACCACTGAGCAATCAGCAACTGAAGGCAAGTTTTAATCCCTAAGTAGATTTATACCAGAGCTCTATATGTCAAAAAAACTCTTACTTGGTATGAAATAGATGTGGAGCACTTGATAGTAACATTATACAATGCAGACAGTAAAGATAATACTTGAGACAAAAGAATTTCCTCACATCTGCTAAAAACCTGTTTTGCAACAAGCAAGAAAAACCATGGCACTACCCCAGGTCCTAGTAGGTCTTTTTGCATAGAGACAAGACAATCCCAAGAGTGAAAACATCAGTTATTGTTTCCTTATTACCAGTTAACAACATGAACAAACTTGAATATTGATTCAGCCATCAGATGTCAGTAATGAGGAGTGCATGCTCTCAAAAGTGAGTGTTTTCAAAATTAAAAATGTGCACAAAGGGGAACACAGGTGCAAGAGAGTATTGCCATCACACTTCTCCTCAGTACCACTGTGCATCATGGCAGCAACCGGGTGAAAAGGAAAATTAATCTAGCAGAGTTGCTCCCTCCTCCTTTTCCTAAGCTCCCAGTTTGCCAAGCCATATTCCCAGGATCAAGCTCTTCCCCCTGCAGAAGAAATGTCTGTTTGTCTTTTCAATCTGTTTTCATTTTCCTCTGTGATTTTCATAGATCACATGGACAATGACTAGAAGTTGCCAAGTAGTGTCAAGCTGGTTTAAACTTGATGTTCCCCACACTCCTAATCGCCTCCTTTAGAAATAAAATAAGTTTCCACAACTTATTTAACACCATGGTCTAAGTATTCCTTGGCTCCTCTGGCTTTCCCACTCCTGCAGCACTGCTAGGTTGTGGGCACTGTTCCTCACATGGCAAAACCACAGTCTTAATTAAACTTTTTATGTTCTTCATTTAAAGCATCCTAATTAGGGGACAGAGTGACGTTGAGCGTGGAGCTGGACAAACAGAACAACACGCTGTCTCGATGCAGTGGTACGTGCCAACCTTGGGCAACATGGAGGAAGCAGCGAGGTGGCAGAAATGATAACAGAATATTATTATTTTATCCTGAAAAAAGTCTGGATTAAAGACAAAGTTAGTGACAGGATGAGTGTACACCTTGCTACTAATGTGGTCTGGGCTCTCCCCGGGTTGAGATCAGCTGGTCTGAGGACATTGTTTGGATATTAGAGTGCTGCCATGGCATTAAGGTAGAAAGTAGGCTAGCACAGGGTGGCCACTCCCTTAGGATGTGGACTTTAATCCATGCATCCATTAGTTTGACATTACATAAGGCCATTTAAGTGAGTTTTTTCTGTTTTGGGAATGTTTGCCTAAGTCTATTGTGCAACTAAGAGCAGCAATAGCGTGTTGTGTGTGGTACGGCTGGGACCACAGCGTGGTCGCTGCATCTAGGAGCGAAACAGCCTTCCAGTTCTGCGTCCAGTTCTGAGGCCCCCAACATCTGAAGGACATGGACCTACTGGAGCAAGTCCAGAGGAGGCTATGAGGATGATCAGAGGGCTGGAGCACCTCTTCTATGAGGACAGGCTCAGAGAGTTGAGGCTGTTCAGCCTGGAGAAGAGAAGGCTCCAGGGAGACCCTCTAGCGGCCTTCCAGTACCTGAAGGGGCTACAGGAAGGCTGGGGAGGGACTTTGGACAAGGGCAGGGAGTGATAGAACAAGGGGTTTTTGAACTGGAAGAGGGAAGGTTTAGATTAGGTATTAGGAAGAAATTCTTTCCTGTGAGGGTGGTGAGACACTGGCCCAGGTTGCCCAGAGAAGCTGTGGCTGCTCCTCCCTGGAAGTGTTCAAGGCCAGGTTGGATGAGGCTTTGAGCAACCTGGTCTAGTGGAAGGTGTCCCTGCTGATGGCAGGGGCAGTTGGAACTGGATGATCTTTAAGGTCCCTTCCACCCCAACCCATTCTATGATTCCATATAGGCAGTCTGTCTGCAAGTAACTCCCAACCCACCTCCCACACCACAGGCTGGGAGGAGGGTTTGGCTCTCTGGGAATAAGTTCCATTGTTCAGGGTTATTCCAAAAGCTCAAGTCTCTTTCTAAAGAAGAAATGCAGACAGCTTCTGACGTAGTTCACTGTTAGCTGAGATTAATAAAAGATTGGGGCTCTGCAGGTACACTCCCTCAAACTTCAATACTGCGGGATGTGCGTGGGACCGCAGTGCGCAAACATCCACGTACAGGCCAGTGAGATTATTAGCCCTGACAATTATTAGCTTTTCCTGACCCGTGCTGGCTCCTACAGGCACATGAATGCAGGCAGCGAGCAGGCAGGAGGAGGCAGCTCAGGCCAGGGCTGCTCCTGAGCTCACACAATGCCTTCGGAGAGGGGACCAAGCACAGAGACCTGGCGTGTCTCAGCTTGTCCCCAGGGCCTCTCTGCTCCAGCTCAGCATCACTGCCACGCAAAGGTGTGCGGGAGCCTTTGTGGTACCTTGCCTGGATGGCTTTTGTGGGTCCCTGCAACAGAGCCAAGAAGGTCCCACAAGTGCTGTGGAGCAGGCAGGGAGGCAGCAGCATGGTGCCAGCTCCAGACCTGGGATAGCGAGCCTGTAGAACCTCAGATGTTTCTCTAGATGCTACTGCCTTGCAGTCCCCCTCCTGAAAATTGAGAACCAGCCTGTCTGCTGTTGGTCAGAGGTGCTGCTGGGTGATGCTCCCAAGCTGGCCTTTGAGGTCAGGCTTGATGGGGCCCTGAACAACCTGCTCTAGTAAAGATGTCCCTGCTCGTTGCAGGGGGGTTGGACTAGATGACCTTTGAAGGTCCCTTCCAACCCAATACATTCCATGATTCTATGTTGGTGCTGCTCATTGTCTGGGCCAACGCTCTCTGTCACATCTGCACCAGCTCCATGTCTGCCAGCCTGGTTTATGTGACCAAGTGTAAGCAAAGACACCTGGCTGCATGGATCTTGGGGTGCCCAGAGCAGCCCCATCACTGGTGAGACCCTTTCAGACCCTGGTGACCTGATGTAGAGTGAAGAGCTGCTGCCTCCATCTCATGTAGGCTTTGCACTGGGTCTTTTTGTCTCAATTTCACCCACGTTTTTGTGGTTCACAAGTAAAATTAGTTTCCAGCGGGAGGTGCATACTATGATTAGCATGGTGCCTGTCTCCACTTTCTTTTCGAGGTAGGTAGTTACCAGCTTCTTGGCAGAACTTCCCCTCTATCATTAGGTTGTTTAGGAGAAACCAGAACAACATATCTGCTCACTTTACATGCCGCTTTAATCCCCAAATATCTGTTCAGACTCAAGTTTACTGTGAAGTGAGAATCAGTGAGAATCCAAAAGGAGTAGGATTGAAAACTGTTTAGATGTTACTATATCAACCAGTCATCAGCTGGCAGGGTTGGAGGATCTTTATGAATGTGGAACAGGCTGACTAAAAAGAAGAGGTACCTCAAACAGCAAGAATCTCTATATTGGTGAAAGAAAGAAAGAAAGAAAGAAAGAAAGAAAGAAAGAAAGAAAGAAAGAAAGAAAATAAGCAAAACCCAAGCCCCTCTTCTCCCACCAGACTGCAGGCATATCAGAAAAAACAATGCCATATCATTTGTAAAAACGCAGGCGTAACTCCCAGCTTTGTTTTTATTGCTGTTTCTGAAACATTTCTGTAAAAAGACTCAAAACATGAGTCTGAAAAGACACAAAAACCAATAAACTTGAGCCCACATGAAGGGCTCTGTCACTGTGCTTTGGTATGCTGGTGTTCAATGTATAGGTGCAGAAATAATGACAAGCATTTATCACTTCCTGACAAAACTGTTTTATTGCTGGGCATTAGTATAGGAGTTCTGTAACTGTAATTCCACTGAAACAACAGTATTTCATTGCTGAGTTCAAAACCCATGAAAAAAATACTCCCAGAAACATTTATGATCGCGTTTTAGTCTGTGACAAATTACAATGGAATACTGTTTGGACAGTCCTTGGTATTAACCAGATGCAGTGGGATTCAGGCTTCTCCATTGTACAAGAAGATGACTCACATATTCCTGTTTCATCCGAAGGGACGGATGAAGAGCGGGTTGCAGGCTCTCTCACTGCTAGCCTTTCATGCTGTTTGGCCCATCTCATACTCAAGCTGGGTTTAAGGAGAAGAATAGATGCTTGTGTCTAAGAGATTAAATGTGTTCTGACTGTAATCATTCCTTGGTCCTGGCTGTGGTGCTGTGCTAAATTTGTGGTGTATCCTGATCCCAAGGCATGATTACAGGGCGAACACCCCAGTCTTTGCTTCATCCCGTTTTTACGCTGGTTTTGCTCCGCTGGCTTTGCAGCCTGCCTTAACCACACGGCATCGGAGGCTGCTCTGGCAAATTGCTACTGCTTTAATCTCGATTCTGTTTCAAAGATAAATACGCTCTCTTTTCACGGACCTTAAATCTAGTGGAAGTTTGGCCCAATGGAATAATGTTTATATTACAGTATTTTGAGAACTCTAAATGCTGATGAGACTCAAAGCCAAATATAACTGCAGTCAATACAGACTCAAGAGAAATTATTTTCAGACTCATGCCAACAAATGATGATTAATTTCTTTGTTGTGGTGCAAGCTTGTTACTGAACATGTTCCCCATTAGCTCTGTGAACATCCCATGCCGTCACTGGCATGCTGTGCAGTACAAATCCACCCTCACTTCTGTGGTGCTGACTGCAAAGTGCAGTACCAGTCTCACTGAAAAGCTCAGCAAAGCTTTCTTCACTCTATCTTTACCTCCAAACTAGAAAACACTTCTTTTTTAACTGCTCTGAGGAGACATTTGGGACCAGCAAAGATGAGTGTCATTTGTCCCCCGGTCTATTTTATAGTAATATGATGAGCATAGACTATGTTAAGGTAACATAGTGTTATGCTGACAATTAAAAAGATGACTTGGGTAAAACTGATTAGTTCCTTAAATTCTGTCTTGATTCAAATGCAGTCAGAATGTCTTGGAAAGCTGCACATCTCAGACAGGTTTTGTTGCTGAAAACACTGGGGTTCCTGGAAAACCCAGGGAAGATCTGATTTGTTTACACAATTCTCTTGGAGGGGGCAAGTCATCTAAATTGAAAATGTTCAGGAGAAACAGATTCAGAGAGATCTACTTTAATTTTCTGCAAAGTTTGTAATCATGCAAGCATTTTCTTTTGTCATTTTGTTACTTTATTTTTTTAAAATAAAACTTACAGTAAAAACATAAGTAAAAGACAGACATAAAAATCTAGAGCTCAAGATGAACACTCAGAATTTTTTAGCTGATCTGATGTGGTTTCCTCCTCTTTAAATTTCTGTGTCAGGGTAGATTTCAGATCTTAATCCTAAAGTCTTGATAGACCAGAAGTTTGATCCACACCCAACTTTCATTTTCATGTCTTTTCGCTGTTCAGGCTTCCTTAATCTACAATGTGCCAGGTTTTCCACAGTGTAGGTTTTTGCCTCCCCTTAGCCTGCTTTTTTGTCCAAATCACTCAGAAGTATGAACAAGCGTCTTCCAGTCTCCTCGCTCTGCTCTCTGACTCTCCTCTGGCTGGCATCCCTCACAGAGAAGTAACGAGGCACAGATATGATTTGGCTTTATGGTGAGGTTTCAGAAGCAAGTGAGACAGGACCAAAGGGAAAAGAGTGTGGGGGAGAAAACTCATTTCCTCCTCTTGCATATTTTTCTCTTGATTTAATCATTCCAAGGACCCTATAGATATAAAATCTGAGTATGGGCGTTTTATCTACTCATCTATAAAGTTTCAGAGCTTCTGCTCAGCATAAGCAAACTGAAACATGTACGTTCCCAGAATGCATTAGCTCATATTTTCTTGAGCATTTCCTATCCTCCTTGGTCCAACTGAGGGGAGTCAGATTCATTGCCATAAAAATATGTAAGCCTGGAAGCTGGCATGTCCAGTGGGCAGAGTGTAATGGCTAATGCCTTGTCTGGAGACAAAGGTACATGAGGAGATCGTCTTGGACTGCGAAGAAAACTCATCAGTGTTATAATCCTCAAGTATAACCAATTTTCCTTTACACACTGTATGTCTAGACTAGTATCTTTGAAGTTAACTTTAGATTGATGCACGAGTAGAACCACTGTTTAAAATCAGTGGTGAGGAAAAAAAAAAAGGTAATCTGTATTTCTAGAAAAATGTTATGGTTAACTCTGCTGACTTGATTTATAATAATGGAAAATAATGTCTTAGTTCCTCTAAAATAAATGTAATTATTTATTTTTATAATCACAGTAATCTGTTGGGTGCTAACTGCAGGAGATCAAGTAATTGGTTTATGATCTCAGTATGCATGATTCAGGAGTTTCATTCTGTTGTCCTGAAGACTCCATCAATACCAGTCTCCAAACAGTTAATGTAACTGGTAGGAGATCATACAAATTTGGAATCTAAGGTCGCTTTAATCTGACTGCAAGTTATGTTGTACAGAGCTTCTAGTGCTGTTATTTACTGCACTACAATCATTTTTCTCTCTTATTTAGAGCTACGACTCTGCCTTAAATCATATCACCTCCTGCTGTGATCAGATTTCACAAGTTAAACAGAGTCGCAGCAGCCCTGTGTGTGGATGGCTGTCCTTAAAAATACATCTAGTGCTGCAGGCAAAGGCATCTGAGTCTCAGCTCGATGGTTAAACTTCTTGGAGGTCTCTCGAGATGAAAAATTATTTTCTGCACACAGCACAGCTGCAATAAGAAGGGTACAGGGAACGCTCCTCTTTTCTCTCTTTTTAATCCCTTTTTACCGTTGTAGCTGGGGCTCTCTTCCTCATTGACAGGAACTGTTGGTTTGAATCTTTTATGGCCAAAAATAAAAAAACCCCAGAGGAACGGGCTGAGAAGAGGTTGGGTATGAGTGCAGCTGGCCCCTGTCTGCACTGCAGCCCCAAGGGAAGCAGCAGCTCCAGGTCCTCTCTCTGGCAGGAGGGTTGTCCTCCAGTCCTCCCCATCCTCTGCAAACACAAACCTGCTCCATAACCCCAGCTCCGGGGCAGGGGTTTGCTCTGCTGCTGCCCCAGAAATGATAAGGGGTGCATCGTCCTCCCGGCTGGTGCTTCTGTTTTGCTCACCGCCAGCTTTTTGACTGAGAGAGACACAAATTTCACAACCAACGCAAACCTGATGGTGACACACACGACAGCTCTGACTCAGCGGGGGCGGACTCCAGAGCGAGGGCGGCAGTTTAAAAGGCTGTGAAGCAGCCATTTCAGCGGAGCCACTG
>NW_010308784.1:0-22515 GCF_000700745.2 Antrostomus carolinensis
AGAGACAAACCAATCCATTTTCCTATGCTGAGAATCATCCCTTGCTGTCCCCCATCAACTCTTTTCCCCATGTGTTTTCGTCCCAAGATCTAAACCTAAATGCACTTCAGAGTAGGATGAAATAGTATGGTCACAATGCTGATGCCATGCCCTTTCTATTTTGGACAAGACTGATGCTCATATATATTACTGACATCACCATCTCTGGATTGGTGTCACCCTCAGCATCCCATCTACTATTTCCTTTCAGTGTGTGGCATAAAGCTTCTCTTATGTGCCAGTTCAAAACCTCCAGGATCCCATGGAAACTCAGGAGCTCTCTTGGGGAGTTCAGGAGACACTGTCTTTTGGATCATGAACTCAGAACCCGAGTTTAATCTGTGGACCTCCACCAGTTGCTGGGGTAGCTCAAATGGACCTACAGAAGCATTAGAAAGGGCTTTGTGATGTTCTTATAGCATTCATTAGTTAGAAGACACCTGGGATTAGTATTGTCCCTTTGGAATACCACAGTGTTTCTTCTCCAGTAAAACAGCTCCAGAGAAAAGGCATGTCAGCAAATATTCACAGTTCCCCTCCATCCTTCAGCTTGTGGCCCCCAGGAAGTTTGGGGATTGTGGTTGTGCATTCCTTTCCAGGATGCCAAGTCTCTCTAACCTTTGCAGATCTCCATGCACATGCATCTACTTGCAGACTGTTTCCTGCCATGGTGAGCATCTAATCAAAGACTTTCACCAAAGCTGAGCAGAATTCAAAATGGAGGAGGAAAAGTGTTTCATTTTTTCAAATTTTCCATAGTTCTTTTTTCATCAGTATCTATCTCTGTCTAGGACTGTTACTCTGCGAGATGTGGGAATTCTGCCTCAATTTCTATCCTAACACAGCAAACATATTTTATGTGAAAATATACTAAAACAAATTCTAAAAAAGATATTTCTCCTCAGAATCTAAGTTTCTTATACACCTGTCAATAAGGTAAAACACTGTTCCATGCTTCCCATCTTATACTAAAAATGAATTTTATATAATCAAGGAGGTCTCAGCAAGGTAGCATGTTAACTTCAGCTTAAGGTTAAGTGTATTCTTAAGGGTTTTCCTAAATGGAGACAGATGTTAATACATACTTATTAACAGTGATGAAGTACTGCGAAAAGTGTGATCTAGACCTCTGTATGCCACCACTGATCATATATGTCTTGTCATATGCCATTATTTTTTAATTATAATTTATATCCTCTTTGCAACTAGAATTCTCAACAGGGGTCCTCTTTTTAAAAACTAGAATTTACCAGCTGTTCCAATGAAGTTAATTGTATCAGATACACTGCATTTATTTTTTATAATAAGTGTGCAGCAAGACCATATTATCAGAACACTTGCTATTGAGCAATGGTTCTGAGGACAGCTGGAGCCTCCTTCCAGTTTTAACAACAAAAAATGAACATACTTCAGAAATCACAAAGCCATTCTTAAATAGAACAGAATTAGTTACCATTTTTAATCTCCCAGCACCTTGCTCTAGCTGAAACGGCTCTTGCGAGTTCTGAATATAAAAGTACTCACTTTTCCTTTTGTTCCTAATTTTAACAAATAATTAAATCCAAAAAGCAACTGGATCAACTTCAGATAGGGATCCAAATGTCACCAAGACTATCTGAATGAAACTTTTCAACGACAGAGTTTCAGCTGAAAAAAACCATGTATTTTTTGTTGCTGTTGTTGTATAGCGGGTATATCAACAAATCAATCCCTCACAGGCTATGGTGAGTCATGGTCATTGTGATCTGATATACCATGCTCTGTTTTGGTGTAGGTGTTAGGTCCAAATACAACCACTTGTATAATGGGTATCCAGTATAAATTCTACTGTTTCTTAGAATCATGTGATTTCAAAAAAACTCAGATAAAACCCCTGAGGTATGTTATATTTGGGATAGACTATATGGAATTTCACTCTGTATAGGCGTAGAATCATAAGAGGTGGTGAGGGGAGAGAATAAATACAGTAAGAAAACTCTTAGATACTTATAAAATACATAAAACACATACTCTACCTCAATAACAGAGTTTTTGTACTGTGCCATATAAATGCTAATAGTTTTGTGAACTACAAGCCAGGCCACAGTAAAAAGTAATATTAAAATTATCCAGAAATGTGCTGTCTCTAAATATATTGCTGTTACACGAGTTGTTTTTAGTTAAAGAGCGATGGTACAGGGAGAAGCACAGAGATTAATTGAGGAAAAAGAATGGGAACAATTCCTACATTCACCAATATAAAATAAAAGTGTAACCTCAAATGAAAGTGTCATTCATTTTCCAACAGGTAAGTGTTTTAAAAAAGGATAAAGCACAAGTGAAAATAAGAAAAAAGAAAATACAAAGCACTGCTGAAATAAATTTTTAATATATGAACTCTATCGATAGCAAAATTATGCAATAGCAAGACTGTTACAATTTCAGATTTATTCACCTTTCTATGGAAAACTATCTCAAAATCTGGCTTTTCTGGTAACAAAAACAATTCTACTGCTAACTTCATCAAGATGAGCATTTCACCCTAACTGTAGATGATCTGAGTTCTGAGGTCAGGTTGGAGCACTCTGAGAGCCTAAACAGCAAATTAGCAACAGTCATATGATCAGTGTCTAATGGAATTTTCTTGTTTTTCAATTCTGTCAAATGCCCGCACTATAACATTGGTTATAACTGCCATTGGAACTGATGTTCAAATTCTCTTCTGGCACACAGGCACCTGATCTAATTCATGCAAAGACTACAGACAAATCATATTTACAATCTTTTCGGCCAAGATGTGGCTTATAAATTCAGGTAAAAGCATGAAAAATCCATAAGCAGTAAAATGTCAACTTGTTTCCAATAAAAATAACTACTTACAAGCAGCTCCAAAGGTAAGTAAACTGTTTATCAAACTCAGTATAGCTATATCTATTTGCAACTCAAAACTTCGATGTAGCCAGGTGCCATTAAAGTACAGCATAGAAAATCATTCATCATCAGTGTGACGTCAAAGCATCTGTGGCATAGTCATACTTGGGTAGCTGTTAATGAAGTGCCAAGGTTTTTTTTAGTTCTGAATCATGGATTTAGATTATAGGGAAAATTATGGTTTACTATATTCCTAAGGAACACAAAACTTTCTTTAAAAGGTTTTTGCTATGCTTCAGTCTGTGCTTTGAGGCTTGCCCACCAGCAAACATTATACAGGAAGGGGAAGATACTCATATTAATGCTCCAATAAAAAGAAAGCTGGGGAGGGACTTTTTACAAGGGTAGGTAGTGATAGGATGAGGAGTAATGGCTTATAACTGGGAGAAGGTAGATTTAGACTAGATACTAGGAAGAAATTCTTTCCTGTGGGGGTGATGAGACACTGAAACAGGCTGCCCTGGAAAGTTGTGGATGCCTCCTCCTGGAAGTGTTCAAGGCCAGGTTGGATGAGGCTTTGAGCAACCTGGTCTAGTGGAAGGTGTCCATGCTTGTGGCATGGGGGGGTTGGAACTAGAGGATCTTTAAGGTCCTTTCCAACCCAAACCATTCTATGATTCTATGAAATAAGTTTTTAAAACTTTATAAACTAGTCAAATTACTCTGTGAACACCCTTAAACTAACTTTTAATTCAAGGTAGTATAGCTTATGCATTTTTACTGCAAAAAGCTGAAGTGGTTAAAATGGAGTCATCGACAAAGTGCTTGAATTAACTTGGCTGAGCCAAATGGACTTGAGTATTCAAGGTAAAACTTTTTCAGTTCAAGGCAAAGCCAGATGGCTCACATAAAACTGCTGGTGAAGGTGAAGTGAGACAACTGATTTAGTCCTGCTGCATGAACTGGGGACTGGTAGACAGGTATATGCAAGAAGTTATTCCACTCCCTCATTTCCATTACAAATCCTGCAATTAACTGGAGATCAATCATCCAGGGAATTTTTGAGCTGGAGACTATTGGGACCAGGATACCTAATAAGCTTGGACAAGTCCATTCTCTTGAATTTGCTTAATCTTTTTATATATGTTTATACAACATCTTGTGGAAATGAATCTCAATTTAATCTTTCAGTACTTACACTGTCAATTTGTTTTAAACATGTTGCCCAATAGTTTCAGTCTGTGCCCACCTTTTCTTTCACTGTGGTAATTACTGAATAAATTCTCTCTCCATCTTCATACAAATTTCAATTTTATAGATATTTTGATGCTTTTCCCCAGTCTCAAAACTTCGTCTACTCAGCTTCTGTACTGAAGTTTTCCACGCTTCTGGTGGCTTTTGTTGCCACTTTTAGTACTTTTTCTATTTCTACTCTATCCCTTTGAAGTATAATGGATGGAACTGCAAGTAGCACTTCAGCAGTAGGGGCATCCTGCTTGTATGCAGACTCATAATGTTGCTTTATGATTTATTCTGTTCTTTTCCAGAAAATACCTAAAATTCTGTTTAGCTTTTTTAGTGCTACCTATTTTGGTGCTAGGTAGCACTGAAAGTAACAGAATGGGGTAAAGGAAGGAGCAGATGGTTCAGACAAAACACTCAAGCCTGTGTCAGTAAGTAATAATGGGTTGTGATGAGTAGTCCCTGCATACAACTAAGGCCACAATTAATTTAATTTAAATATTAATTTAATAGAACATATGTATAGCTATTACTTGTTATAAAATATAATTTGCAGAAGATTGAAAAAGTCTTCCAACTGTAATAACCCAGAAAGTGCTTTAAAATAGCAAATCTAATTTTTACCTCTGCTGTTAGATAAGCTCAATGCTCTGTTTAGATTGAGCAGCAATGCACTCAGATGTGAGAATAAAGGGTGAGAGTGAAAGGATGAAGAATCTATCTTGAACCTAGAAGGTATAAAAATAACTTAGAGGGGATCACCAGAAAGGACGTGCCTATGGGGAGCCTATATTCTCACCTCTCTTTAACTGGTTAAAGGACCGGGGTCTGATAGTGTTTTAGACGCTGGGAGGAGACAACGAAGAGGGGTATTCTTTGAACTCTAAGATCCTAGGTTTTTCATAAAATTGAGCAGAATGTTAAGAAAAGAGAATTTTGCTTTGTGTAACCTTTTCCCAGCTCTTTAATAAAATATCTAACCTAAAGTTCTGCTTAATAAATGCTATTCTTTTTATCATTCAGCCTGCTCAGTGACGTTGCAATATATTGAGTGGAATGAAGATGTCAGATTGTGGGTGAACTGTCTCTTCAGAAACTGAGATTTCAGAGACAGTAGTGCAGATTTGTGTCTTGAGTGGATTTGGAAGAGGTAAGGGCTTATGCATGGGTCATGTCAAATTGCAAAGACCTGTGTGGTCACATGCTGCAGGGTTCTGGGTTTTAGGATAAACCTTCCTCTTGCATTTACAGATCAGCAACCTTTCTGCAAATGCGCATAGTGCCATATCTTCCTCTGCTCTGAAAGCCCTTCATAGGCTGTCACCTCATATGCAGAGTTCCATTCACAAGACACCTGCAATATTCAATGTTGTTAAATCTTCAGGCAAACACCATTTCCTTCCTCTTTCTACATGTTGCCTTATTTCTGGGATGAGTAATCTTTAAATATTCACCAGTCTTGCCTTTCTCAAAGCTCACTTTTGATACAATACCCACAAGGTAGCCTATGCTGGGGTATTATGACTATTCTTAACTTGGATGCATGGTATTATTTACATTAGCACTGTTTCATCTGTCTGTCTGTATTCATCCAAAGGTATAATACATCTGGTCTGGTAAAGACTTCTAAAAATGTCTATGTGCATAACTATGATCCTAGATACCTTTACTCAGAGGAGCAAATCAGCTAGTTCAAAACCAATCCCACTCAAAAATTGAAGTGTAAAACATGACAAACTGAATCACATTCTGAAAGGATCTGCTTATTTCAAGTAACTGTACAGAGAACCCAGTAGCTAGCTCAGGCTTTCACAACTCCAGTGAAAAAAATCTCATCCCTCCATCTCTTTTCTCATGGGTGACCATCTGAAAACAGGAACTATCCTTTTCTCAGTATACTTATGCACATGAACACTCACGGACAGCACAGTAATATCATAAAAATAATAGCAGAATGCTATTCTGGTTTTAGATTTTTTTTTTTCTTTGTCTTAATAGCTTATCACTCTTATCACTTTCTGCAGTGTCCAGTTTAAGCCAATATGTCCAATTCATAGAATCATAGAATCATAGAATGGTTAGGGTTGGAAGGGACCTCAAGATCACCTAGTTCCCACCCCCCCTGCCATGAGTAGGGACACCTTCTACTAGATCAGGTTGCTCAAAACCTCATCCAACCTGGCCTTGAACACTTCCAGGGAGGGGGCATCCACAGCTTCCCAGGGCAACTAGATTTCCATTCTAGTTGCTCTCATAACAAAAACTGCAATGTGTTTAACTAACAAAAATACATTTCTTGTAAGCTGTTATATGCTGTGGTTGAAAGCCACTCATACCCCTTGTCACAACTGCAATCATTGTAATTATGTTGTTAGTGCATTAGTTGGCTTCAATCTGGAGCACAGTGTTTGTTCTCAAGAGATGTCATATGGTGGAAAGACATCATTTAACTATGAGTCACCCTTTATTGATGTAATCATTCTTACTTTACGGACACAGATAATTAATATAAATCTTGTCTGTATGCAGCATTGGCAATCTCACTTTGGCAGGGTTTTTTTTGTTTGTTTTTTTTTTTAAGAAACATCTTTCCGAAACACTCATTTCTTCTGGGTTTTTTTGGTTTGGGTTTTTTTTTTGTGTGTGTGTGGGGGGGTTTTTTGCATTTATCCAATACCATTCCATTTAAATCTCCCAGCTGAGATAAGGAAACATTAAAAGTTCTTACTTGTTTTTTTTCTGTTCTTATGGAAAAACTTGTGGTCATTATAGTGACCAGGACGAACATCTTCCTCTTTGACTGTTAAATGCCTGAGGAAATACTTATCATTAAACCTACAATTACACTGTATTTTTGTGACTGTTCCCTTCTTCCTTAGCTCAAAATCAGAGCTGACATACCTACAAACTCTTTTAATGTTGGACACTATGTTTAGACCTTAACACACCCTGTAATCTGCCCACAGAAGAAAACACCTCTTCCTCACTCTAGAAAATAGAACTGCCTTCATGATGAAAGTAAAACAGGACTGTTAGCATGGGGGTACTAGCAGCTTAGGACTTAGGAATTTGTGTCCTGCATTGTTACAAACTAGCCTGACTAACTTTCTAGCACAGTGCAAAAAGCTAAGCGTCTAGAGACTCCCTGTCAAAAAAGAAGGTAAATTGCTAGGTAGGTTAGGGAGAATGGTAACTCCATGTCAAGGGATAACTAATTACACAGCTAGCTGGAATAAATATTTTTTCTCAATTCATTATTTAATAAAACTGGCCAGTAAAATGTTCACACATTATTTTTAACCCTGCTAGCCAAATTAGTACTTTTTGGAAGGCTTATATAATATCAACACTCTCAGCACATTTTTTTAAAAATGTTGAATTTAAGTAGAGGAAGAAAATTAAATGCACAGTTTATCCCTGTGAGATCCTGTTTTGAGTCTAGGACAGTCATGAACTCTTTCTTCTCTCATGTGACTTTAGCCAGCTGACCCCAGAGGTGAAATGCAGCCAAACAACCTGACTACTATGTCAGTTAGCTCTTCCTCCTCCTCCTCCTCCTCCTCCTCCTCACACCCCTTTTCTTGTTTCTTTACTTGCTGCTTTTCATCTGAATCTGAGACAGCATTTCTCACGAGAGGTATGTTGTACTTTTCATCTATTCCATAAAGCACTTACACAATTTTGGGAACTCCTTAAGTAGTAATAAAAACATATGTAACAATAAAATATAGTGGATAGATAAATTTAGGATGTGCAAGGAATCAGAATGTAACCTCATTTTTACCTGGGGAGTTTGCTTGTTGTCTGGTATTTTGCTGTGAGTTTGGGTTTAGATTTTGATGTTTGGACTCAAATCTCTTATTATAATTGTGGTAAAGTAAAAGAAGCAGGCGAGTGACTTTTCAAAGCTAGCTGTTTCTTTCTGTTTGATAAACAGTCCATTTCATCTTGCTATTGCCACAAAAGAAAAACAAAAAAAAAAAGGAGGGGGGATTGTTGAGCAGCATTCTACAGCAATCATAATCCAAACAGACAAAAATGAGACAAGAAAGCCCCCAAAAGTCATATTTTGCCTCCTGTTTTCCTTTATTCAATTTTCCTAAGACACAACAGCAGCACAAGACACAAATGCCTATTAAGTGCTTGTAGCTATTTTTTTTAACTTGTTTTGTTTATCCATCCAAGATTAGTATTAACATTTTTATCCTCTTCAGATTAATAAGGTAGTACTCATCCCTGGTGACTCATCCTTAAATCCAGTACTGTGGCAACAGAAGAAGTCATCACAGTATATGAAACTTCATATTTCCTCCTACAGCTTCTGTGTTCCATAGGCTTAATTTAATTTGCTATGTCTTTTGATTTCCCATGGTCTCATTTCTGTCCTCCTTAAATTGCCATTAAATCACCTTTTCTTTCTTTATATACTTGCTAAAATGCATATTTTTTCTCCCTAGACTTCCAGATAAATCTAAATTATTTTTTTTGCAATTCAAACTCTTCCATTACTGCCACTGAGCTGTTGCTCTACCCTGAAGTGTTGGCAATGATACCATCCCCTTTTGCCCATCAATTCAGTTTGAAATTCCAACCTATTGACTTCACTGTGTATTTCTTCTAATTTTCCCTCTGCTGGCCTCTCAGTTTTCAGATCCTTTTATTCTCCTTTTCAGTACTGACTGGCTACACAACACTTTGCCAGTTATGTGTCAGATCCAGTCCCTGTACCAGATTCTGCTTTCTTTTGCACTAAGTATATTTGCTTCCTCTTGTTCTTTTTGTAGTCATCCTTCAATCACCAACCTCCATCCACCACCCAGTGGTCCTATTCTGGCACCATACCATCAAAAGCTAAAAAAGCAAGATATTCAGAAATAGAAGGATCATTGCTAAACTGGAAGGGAAGTGAAAGGTGTTGGCTTTGAATGAATGCCTGGAGTTCAAAACATATTAAAAATTATATAATATTTTATAAGATTAGAGAGAGAGGGTGGAAGGACCAAAGGAGGAAGGAAGGAAAAGAGGAAGGAAGGAAAGAGGATTTCTCAGCTACTATTTGCAAAAAATTCCAGCCTGGCACAAGTTAAACACTGAGGTACTAATCGGATGAAATCAGTAAATGCATTGAATGTAAGTCAGAGACAATATGCCAGAAAAAGAGAATGTGTTCAAAAAAGGAAAGGTAAAAGTACAAGAAGAAAAATAGTAAAATGAAATTAGGGTTGGGAAGAAGTATGCTGAGATTTGGACAATTTTCACTGGGGCAGAAGCAAGGTATGAGACAAACACACTGATGCCATGCTTGTTTAAATGTTTGCTTCCTTTTTTGTTGTTATATTCTTTGACCACCTTGTTTCTTTCTCATGTAAATATCCCTGATTTTTTTGTTTTGTTTTTGAACAGGTTCATGTATTTTTAATTTCTGTACTGAAATTCAAAGACAGATTGGGCCAAATAGTATTCCTCATCATGGCAATAAAATACCTCTAAAATAATAGTAAAGCAGAATTTGCCTCATCTCATGCAATTCTATTTGGCATCTTCAGGATACATTGAACATAATATATTCATTCCTTGGAGTGCTGATGTTTCTCTGTAACTGTAATACATTTGTAACATCTGTCCTGCCATCTGCGATTGCAAAGTAGTTCAGCCTCCATGTCTATTTGCATATACAGAATGATTTATGGAAATATATTCTGATGAGTCAAATACAATAAAATAATTTCAAGTAACTGTTTCTTGAAGTGTTGTCAGTCCATGTAGAAAAATTCCCAAAGGAAGATTTAATTAGTTAACTTGCATGCAAACAAAAAATATGAAAATATTTAATTCATCTCCTATTTCTGCTTGCACAACTTAGCACCCAATGATAAAAAGGGCAATGAAATAACAGTTTAAAACTTACTTCAGTATCCTCAAGGTATTTCTACCCTAGAAGAAGATAAAATAAGGTTAAAAGTAGTAGTTTAAGGAAGTAAGATTAAGACTGAAAGGATGCTTAATGTGAGATGGAAGAAATACTTGCCAAAAACACAGCTGCCCAAAGGAATAGCTTGACACAATTTAAGAGCAAAGTAAAGTTCAGAATGTTCAAAGTTGAAAAGCATCATTTTGCTATGGGAAATTCACGGCAGCTTAAAATGAAAGCATTTTAAAATGTGCAATTAATAACAATCATGATTTTCCATTAATAATAAAGCACTTCGTTCTGAGAATAATGTAGGTTCATTTAATGAAAACTGTAAATTATCCTTAATCGCTCATTTTTTGGTCCGTTTGCATTTATAACATTAGCAAGTCTTTGCCCTAGTTTTAGAGTGGAGCCTCATTTTAATAGGAGCATCAGCCGATTCTGACTCAACACTAAAATACAGCAAAAAGTAATCTATGGGATATAAACTCACTTTGAAAACTGACTTCCACAAATACATGCTGAAAGAACTCTCCCAGGGATTTTAGAGCCATTCATTGTGATCTCTAATTGTAAGATTAACTCAGCTTTCAGAATGGAACATTTTTAACTTCTACTTTTCTAAGAAGAGGAAAAGAGTAACCTAATGTACTTTAGGTGGGTGTAACTCCACTGATTTACACCATATTTTAATTTGGTAAATCCAAGCTTTTGTCTGTTGCTTTCCTGTAGCAGTGAAGGATTTATACACATGCAACACAAAATGTTCAATTTAGCAAATTGCCTTTTCAAAACTGTATAGTCAAATGTTTAACTAGAAGTGTTGGGGTAACAGATGGACTATTTAATTGTTGATTTTTTTAAAAGTCCTTAAAACAAATAAACAACTTATTTGAATGCAGTTTTGCTTGAAATATTCTCAAGGGTATAACTGTTAATGTATGAATAAATATGTCTACAACTACATTTTTACTGCTTAGGCAAACTTACAAGCAATTGAAAGAAAGTGTAAATATCACTGCATTTAACATGGTTTCTTTATGTTACGAGTGGTAAAAGAATACAAATTTTAATGTCTCATATGTTTGTGACTGGTATATCTGCTCCTTGCACGAAACACTCTGGGCTCTAGAGGACTGTAAAGTCTCCTGTATTCCCTACTGTACTAAGAAAATACTGCAGAAGATCACAGGAACATAGAGGGAAACAACCCTACAGCAATGCAAAAGCTGTTTTCCTCATAGGTAGCAAGGGCTACAATAATGTAGCTCTGAACATCAACTGTAAAACTGAAATAGATCACTGCATCTAACTCTAACCAAGGTAGATGTCATTTGTAAGATGTTTCCATCTGTGCCATGGGAATAAATTTATCTAGAAGCTGACCTGGAATAAGTCATGATGGTCAGTACTCGATCTTTGTACTGTGTTCACAAAACATCTCCTACAGAGACTGCAATACACTTGTAAGAATCTTTGAACATGTTTTACACCCACCTCACCCTTATCCCCACAGTGAATCTGGGCAAAGTAGAACAAAATGAGGATTAGACTGAATGGGGGAGACCATTTTATGTGCATAAAAAGTACTTGATTCCTCAACCATAGGGATCACATTTGTATAAATAACTTTTTTACAGCAAAATTCAGAATGACCCATAACATTTTGACAGGACTAGAGCAGTAACTGCTCTGGGGGATGCAGTCAAGCAACCACTGGTATTTATAGTGTGAGATAGGGTAAGATGTGTCATTTAGTTGTAGATGAGTTGCTGCACTTGTCTTATTCCCAGTTCAGTTGCCTCTCTCATAGGCAGCTGCTCATTTCCTAGCTCAGAGAAGGAGCATTGCTAGGCCTCTGGGCTTCTGGAACCAATGGGATTACACACTTTCAGTATCTTCCTTTTCTTTTTCTTTTTTTTTTTTTTTTCCCCAAAACACTTGCCAGGATTGTTTTATTTTATTTTTGTTTGAACAATTTTTAAAAGTTTTATCAGGTAAAGAAGCTCAGTTTGCCAAGAAAGCCATTCTCAGAGATGTAAACATGTTCAGCTGAAACAAACTTTATAACCTGTTTTTTTCTATGTTGATTCACAAAGTTTCTGCAGCACCTCAGTTAGTTTTTAGAAGAATGTTAGTTTTATTTGCTGCTACCGAAAAAGCACAATCTATTCTAAATGGATTGAAGTATAGTCCATACAACTACTGAAACAGAGGGGGACATTTTTAAAAAAAATACACACCATCTTTGAAACAAAGCAACCTAAAGCATCTAATATTATGTCAAACTGAGTGTTTGAAACAAATTAAGCAGCTTTGAGATCCCAGAGTTCCAGAACAACCTTATCTTGATTATGGCTTTATCTATATTCTCTTCGATATTTCTGGGTTGGGCATAAGTGAACTCAGGCTCGCCACCTCTTTATCCCATGTGTTTTCGTCTGTCATCATGACAGCTTTCCATCAGGCCTGTCTCTCCCATGGACACCCTGAATCAAGCATGGCCTAAAGTGAGTGTCTTATCAAGGTCAGCTTCTCACCCCACACATGTGCTGCACAAGCACACCTCCTTCAGCTTCAGGGAAAACAGTCAAAGGAATAATCAAGAGCAAAGATCTGTCAAGACACCATGTGAGGGTGAGGTGCAAAGGAGACAGTGAGCTGAGCATTTCCTTGGCATATGCTCTACTCTTGGGACCAATCCCTCCCCGGATGGGAGGGTCTGCACTTCGTCATGAAAATCATAGCATAGTCAAGGTCAGGTGTGTCCTTTTCCTTCCCCCCTTCCACTTGTCCATGGGGCAGAACTTCCAGAGCATGAGACCTAATCCCTCTGACAGTTACAATATTCATCACACACCATAGTCAGTGATGAGCACAGAGCTCAATCTGTGATAGCACTTGGTGCCTGCCTTACAACACCAACCTACAATACACAAGTTCACTATCCCCATGCTCAAGATGGTCATTATTGATAGCTGGGATTTGGCCACCTCTGATTTCTCCCATTAAGTGGTCAGGACTGGTTATTTAGGGTCATCTTTGTCTGCAGATGGTTTCCGATTTGTCTCCCACAACAGAAACCCAAAGAGTAGCACCACGTACATAATGTCTGTTAGCATGTGGAAAGCAATCACTCAGTTTTTTACATCATTCTCTACACTTAAATCATTCCCTTTCCCAAAGTATCGTGCCATGAGAAGAGAAGAGAAGAGAAGAGAAGAGAAGAGAAGAGAAGAGAAGAGAAGAGAAGAGAAGAGAAGAGAAGAGAAGAGAAGCAGAATACAATAGTTTAGTTCTAGTTGGAAGGGACTTACAATGATCATCTAGTCCCATGCCTGATCACTTCAGGGGTGACCAAAAATTATAGTGTATCATTAAGGGCACTATCCAAATGCCTTTTAAACACTGATAGGCTTAGGGCATTCACCACCTCTCTAGGAAGCCTGTGTTCAGCTACCCTCACAGTAAATAAATATTTCCTAATATCTAGTGTGAACCTCTCTTGATGTAGCTTTGAACCATTCCCATGCATCCTATCACTGGATCCCAGGGAGATCAGCACCTCCCTCTCCACTTCCCCTCTTCAGGAAGCAGTAGAGAGCAATGAGGTCACCCCTTGGCCTCCTTTTCTCCAAAGTCTTCAGCCGCTCCTCATAGGACATGCTTTCTTCTTTCTGCCTTCTTCATGTTTTCTTCCTAAACACTCTGCCTAAAGAACATACCAAATCAAGCTGATCTCCCAAGCCTTTGACCCAGGCTAACCCAGGTGAGATCCTCCAATGACCCTTATTTCTTTTCCTTGAAGATGATAGAGACAGGATTATATTCAACTAATACATTCATCTGTGGTGCAAACAGCTACCTTTCCCTTAGGGTTCCTCTACAATTAACATTAAAAAGCAACTATGAAAGTGCGTATTAATCTCTACTGAGAGTTTAGCGTCTACACAACTGATGTGACCTATCTGTCAAAGCCTGAGATTTACCTCTTTCTTATGTCCCCTTTTCTAGGTTCCGTAATTCAGTTGCTTTTAATAGTTGGTGGACAGCCAAGAACATCCAGCGTTAAGAGCATGTAGACATCCCTTGAGGCTGTATCAAAAAGGTGATCCATCGATGCCACATCAGAAACAGTCACTCACCAGTTAGGCTTCACATATGTGCCAGAGTTCAAATTAGAATGAGCAGAAAACTCAGAGTAACCATGGCTGCATCTTTGGTTTTCAGTTGTCCAGCCATTCCTGTTTCATAAGCATTGTAAATAACAGTGACTAATTGCTTTTTAGGCGAGATACTTCTAACACAATTCTTATCAGTAATTGTGTTACTCAGCCTGTTAAATAGCTCTAAGAGGAGGCTCAAACACAGCATCAACAGCTCTGCTACTGGCTGCAGTCAGGGCCAAGTCAGTCCCTCGGAGGATGCTGCCCAGTTCCCTTTCCATAGACCACATGGGGCTCCAGCTGCTCTTCCTGCTCCCACCACTTCCACAAGTCTCACAGAAACTGTTTTATGTCCTACAGAACAATTGCTCTCTCCACCTGACCCACTTCTGGAAGCTTTCACACAGGGGCTGGGGCACTCTGGGACTCAGTGTGTCTGCACAGAAGAAAAGTTCATGTTATTTCTCTTAGGTTAGGAATCACAGGATAAGGTGCAATTTACTGCTCCCAAACTATCAAAGTATCCTCCCTCCAAGTCCCTGCCTTGCTACTCTTTAACCTTCAGGCCACAATTTCTTCTCAGAAACCTGCCTTCCCAGGGAGTCCATGGGAAGGAGATGTGGATGAGTTGAGTGCCAATGGTCGGGAGCCCTGCAAGGTGGCAAGGTCCTGGTGCCAGATCTGGCAGCCTCTCCAGTTATAAAATGGGGAGGTTAGCTGGATGCAGAAGGGGGCTGGTAAGCATGAGGAAGAGAGAGAGGGAGGGGCATTGCTGGTCTGTATCTGTGACAGCAAGCTTACACAACCTCGTGTACACTGCCCTGGAGTGAGATGTTATCCAGACAGATGCAGACTGCTTTGCCCCAGCACCTAATTAGCAATATGAAAATAGTATAACAGTATATTTTCTGAGTACACATCTTTACTCAGAGTGTGAATTAGGCTTTGCACTGATGCATTTATTCAGCATCAGCTGAATTCCTAATATAAAAGGAAGAAAATGCTGTCATTTATGTAACCAACCAAAAGCTGTTAAAGAGTGTAGTAACAGTTCAGTCAAGGAAACAAAATTGATTACCAATTAAACAACACAGACTCAGCATATTAGAGAAGATTAGTGAAGATATCATAAGAGTGGGAATGCAATTCAGCAGCTCAGGTATAACTTTCCACAACTTAAAAAGACATGCATGTAAACAATTAAGCCTAGGTACCTTTCAAGAACCCTTCCAGACCAGAAAAGAATAACAAAGATATCAATTAAACAATTAAAACACAAAGTTGCTAACTGACTTGAATTTTATTCTCCCCCACACCCTACAGTAACAAAGCAGAGCTCTGAGCAACACAGAGGCTTTGAAAGCACCTCAGTGGCTGCAAGCTCACTCTCAGCCATGCTGCCTTTTGAAAAGACAGCTGTGAGGCAGCAATGAAGAATCATGATCATGCAAGCTGCATTGATGCATGGTAAACCATGCCTATGACCCCCACGTCAAATCACTGGAGTGAACTGCTGATGTTACTACATTTTTAATTTTTCACCACAGTAACAAGAAAATATCTCTATCACAAGAAAACTTGAAGTTTTATAAAATAGTGAGGTAAAGGACAAGTACACTTCCATGGGGGAGATACAAGTAGGGTTATATATAAGCCTGTAGGTGTGAGTGCAGATCTTCTCTTTTTCATTCCAGACCTCACTCCCCCACCCCACTAAATCTGCTATTTCAGTAGGGGAGCGTTAAAGATTGCAAAAGCACTCTAACAGTTTTGCATAGATTTTGCTAAGAACACAAACTTTAAGATTCTTGCCCATGGCAAACTTAAATAGGCATGGTGGCAAAAACAGTACTACTCTGTAAAAGCAATTTTAAATTAAATGAGTACCTTAATTTAGTTGATTAGATTGGCAGAAAAGATTTTCTGTTAGAAATCACTGATTTCCATCTTTGAAGACCAGTAAAATTAAATTATTACCTAGGAAGCTGGTGTGAAACATTCACACACAAAACAGCAGCCGCCCTTCACAACTTCATGAGCTTGTCTAATAGCCCAGAACACAAGTGTATTACCCCTGCTGTACACAACAGCAGAAAGGCTGAATTGCTGCCAGAAATGGCTGTCAATTCCCAGAATGATTCTGAGTAAGAAAAGAGCTGTTAAGAAGTGAACAAGAAGTCTCTCATACTGTATCATTTTTTGGCATCCTGAACAGCAATAATTAAATATCACATACAGGGAGATGTTCACATGTACTAAAATTGATTCCAGCTATCATCATCCAAAGATGTGACTGTCAGCTCATGATAAGTCTCTGCTGTATTGCCTCTTGTTTGGGAGACCTCTTCCTTCCCACCTTACGTTTTCTTTTCTTTTACTTTATTTGCTGCGTTTGTGATTCTATCATTTCCACTCAATTTTCAGTTTCTTCCCTTGCCAGGGAAGGGGACAGGTTTGCTTTTGTTCTGTTCTCTGTTTTTTCAAGTATAGTCCCTCTGAGCTGCTGCATTTGCCTTTTCATTTTATTCAGTGATACTAGTTTCAGCTGTTGATTTTTTTCTTTTACTGCATAATCCAGTTTCTGACCCAGCAACTTGTACTGGGTCCCTTGCTGAAAGGAGTTTCTGTTTCACTTGTTCTGTGAAGCAATGTCTCTGGACTGTCTGCAATCACTAGTAGATATTCTTCCAACTATTTAAGATGCTGCTTATCAGGACATCTTTTCTAAAGCAACAACAACCCAATCTGGTTCTTCTTGTCTCCTTTTTTCTAGCTTCTTCTTTATCTCAGCAAGTATTAGATGTCCTGCACATAAACAAATTTTACTTCTTTGTTGGGGTTGAAATACTTAGATTTGTATCATGATCCAGTTTATTCAACTAAGGTCTCTTTTTTGTGTAAATGGTCAAAAGTCCTCTTAAATTTTAATTCCCAGTGAGTGCAATAGCTCCTGCTTAGAAAGAAATCTAAAAAATGCCTGTGATAATTTATTTTAGCTGGCAGCCAAACAAGACACAGCCACTTACAGCCCACCTCCCACCCTGACCACTCTCCCTCCACCCCATTAACCCTGTCTTAGCAAAAACCAGGACAATACTCCACCTAACAAACAAGTCTCTGATAAACCTTAACCAATTTCTCCCTAAATGTGACTAGAGAGGACCATGAGAAAGAGGAAGCAAATTGCCCCCACTGCCCTTTTTAGGAGACTGACAAATTTCACAGCTTTAATGATAATAAACTTCTTCATTTTCAGACTATATTATACCTGGGTAAACAGTAGCATTCCTTGTCAGGGCAAAATTCCTATTAATATATTAACTGCTTTTTATATTATAAAGGTTATGTGTGGAATCTTCTGATAGATCTCACTTTCTCATCAATTTCCATAAATAAAACCCGATCCTATTTCAAATACTAATTTTGTACTATCTTAGTCAGTTCTTCTGTGAGACCCAGTGGACTAAAACATTTAAAATACCCAGGTGCACAAATGATTAAGCTGTATAATGAGATCTATAAAAGAAAAGAGTAAGATATCAAACTAGAAAGGAGGCCAAGGGATTAAAATTACTCAAAGCCTAGATGCATTATAAGAATATCCAGACTCTGGTTACAGAGATTACAACAGATAGTACTAAAAAAAAAATAAATAATAAAAAAAAATACAGATTTCATCTTTAAGAGTATGCACTAGATGGGCTAGGAAGAAGAAAGTCATAGAATCATAGAATTATAGAATGTTTTGGATTGGAAGGGACCTTAAAAATCATCAAGTTCCAACCCCCCTGACAGACACCTTCCACTAGATCAGATTGCTCAAAGCTTCATCCAACCTGGCTTTAAACACTTCCAGTGAGATGGCATCCACAACTTCTCTGAGTAACCTGTGCCAGTGTCTCAGTAACCTTAAAGTTAAAAATTTCTTCCTAATGTCTAATCTAATTCTACCCTCTTCCCATTTAAAGCCATTACCCCTTGTCCTGTCACCTACCTGCCCTTGTAAAAAGTCCCTCCCCAGATTTCTTGTAGGCCCCTTCAGGTACTGGAAGTCCTCCTGCAGAAGGTGAGCCTGTATTTATCCCCAGGGATTTCTTTCTCCACCCCTTGATACATACAATATTGACCTCCAAAGCCAAGGGCTGATTGACCTCTGGAACATAGCCTCTCTCTTTCAGTAGATGTAGATGAAGCATTACATAGAAAGATTTCCAGGAGGAAGATCTCAGCATCCCCCAGGAAACAGTGGCTTTTCAGACCACATGGCAAACCAAAAATGTCAAGAGTCAGAAGTGCTAACAGGATAGGAACATGAAGTGTGAAGGAATGATACACAAAGTGGCATAAAGGACACATTTGATCCCCAAATGGCTGGAATAGTAACATTCAAGCAGACTGCTTTGCTGACAGTTTTGTAAAAGACTTTGAAGAGGTGACAGTTTGCCTGACTGAGATGCTAAAGCTAAGCAATGTAAGCAATTTCTTCTGCTGTTCAACTGAACAGCTTGTGCCCATCCAGATTAGTCTTTATCAGGTGGACTAAGGTTGTCACATGGTATGGGAGTGTGATAGTTTCACTGGGCTAGCCCTTGGCTAGCAGCCAACACAGTCGTTCACCCACCTCCCCCCCACCCCCAGGGAATAGGGGAGAGGATTGGGGGGCAAGGATAAGGAGGCTTGTAGGTTGAGATAAGAACAGTTTAATAATAGAGAGAAAACTTAAAATAATACTAATATTAAAATAGTAGATTTAATGATAACAGTAACAAAATATGCAAGTGAATGACACCTAATGTTATAGCTCATCCCCCTCCTGACCAAGCCTGGCCTGTTCCCGGATAACGATCCCGGAGGAGCGACAATCCCGAACCGAAACCATGATCCCGGAAGAACGAGAGCCCAAGCGAAAGCCAGAGAGAGCTAAAAGAGGAAGAGACCCTCACTAATATAGTGGACATGATGTGATATGATATGGAATATCCCATTGGCATATCTAACTGTCAATTAAGTTTATTAATTTAAATATTCTTCTCCCCCCCTTAAATCTTGTGCTTGTGGACTAACAGAACACAAAGTCCTTCACTTCCAGTGACAAAAATGTAAACATTGGTATGCTATCAGTCTCTGTCTCACAGCAAGTCCCAGGCTGGAAACTAAAATACCACTCTTCTAATTATTAAAAAGAAAACCAGCTCTATTTCAGCTAAAAACTAGGACAGGGGGGCAGGTGGGACATGATCCTCACTTTACCAAGCACTGTTGATCTTCAGTCTAAACAGTCTTGCATTCTTCATTAATTTTTCTTCATATTTAAGGCTGATATAAAAATATCTGTCCATGAATTTACATTTCCATAAAATTTAAAAATTGCATTTTATTGCAAGTTTAAATAACGACTGCTCTCTATAACAAGTAATACCTAAAAATGGCTGCTCTGCCTGGACAAGTTAGAGCACATTCAATTAAAAAATACCTACACAATAGAGCTTTATTTTCTTCTAATAAGTGAGACTGTTATTTACATTGAATAACAATTTACACTAAGCAGTCAGCTAGGCAGCTTCTGAATTGGATTGGAACATGCCATAAATAGCTATAAAGTAAGCTTCAAAATAAAATAAAATATTATAAAATATAAAAATTGCCACACTGATCAAGCATCTTCTCCTGGAGAAGCCAAACCAGTCATGCTATTGCTGTCAAGACATTTTCAACACCATTCATTGCCTGCAGATGCCAGTTTGAGGCTCCTCAGAAAGTGCCATGTTTTTAAGAGAAGCCAAAGTATGTATATAATGGGCTTATGTCAAAGACAGACACTGATTTTAATTGCATTTCAAAGTTTTTAGTTATTCTGAATGAATGCTTGTCACAAGAACAGAGATCCAAAGTTCAAAATAACATTGTTTAAAAAAATCAGTCTATGTAGAAGACTTAATGAATTACAGGTTGACTTTGATGGATATTAGTTTCATTTTTTGTTTTGTCTTTTTAATTGTTATTCTTTTCCAGGAATAATCCATTGATTCATTCAGAAACTGAGAACCTGCATTCTTTGCTCACAGAGTAGTTCCACCTTTTCTTCTAAACTATGTTTTGATCATGTTCCACATTTTTGCAATTCCGTATTTTCTTACAGATCAGTTTTAACTTTGCTTTATACTGCCCTTCACTAGTATAATGATATTTCAAAGCACCAGAAATGGGATTTTCCAAAGTGTTCAGTCATGGATTAACTCTACCTTCACGCAAAGGCAGTAAGAGTTTTACAACTGATTTTCATGGGAGCAAAATTAGGCCGACAAAACAGGTTTAGGAATATCCTACCAGTCTGCTGTTTTTGCTTGTTTATACCATTGCTGCTTTCACATATTTTTGTTTCAGACATACAAATCCTACAAGAATAAGGTGTGGTAAACAGAAATCCACAGCTGAGACAGATAGAAACTGCAAATGCAATGACCAAATCTCAAGTTATGATCACATTTCCTTTAGTCAAGAAAAACCAGAGGTTAAAACTGGTATTTACACATGTTAACGGTTGTAACCAGTTAAGAAAAGGAAGATTTTTTTTTAAGGGGGTTAGGGAGGGTGTACTCTTCAGTAACTAAAACTCATACTTCTTGCTACTCTATCATAAATCCTTAACCAGATGTTAAAAAAAATCTTATTTTTAACTCACTTCCCATTGCTCTTAAACTGATGGTTATATTCTCTGTATCAGCAAATGGACTGGTACAGTGTGCCTGGCAAAGAAAAACAGAAATAATATTAGCAGATGGTTACCACCAGGGGTTGTGTGGTTGATTTTGCACTGTTGGACATTTTTAAAAACACTGTGCAGGAAAGAACACAAAACATTTCTCCGCTTTTGATGATTGTCCCTTGTTTAAGCTTCCTCTTGATGAGGTGTACTTTGCTGTTCATTAAAATCAGTCCCTTCTGTAACTCCCTTGATAAATCTGCCATCTCATCTCCTCCCCTTATTTGAAAGCAAATGATCACCCCAAGACACTGAGCTGTTGCAGCTAGTCTTTTAAAGAGAGAAGCTGGAAAATCTTCTTCAGCTATTGATAACAATATATGGTCTTTGTATGTGACCCTGGGGTACAAGGAACTGTGAGAGGGTCCACAAACATTCGGTTTATCCCTGCCATGGGAAGGTTTAACTGCTACTCACTTTTTCCACTGCATTAAAAAGAGTTGCAAAGAAGAGGTTGTATAAAAAGTTATGAAGATGCAGAGAAAAAGAGAAACAAGGATAGGTTAATTTCCATGCTGAGAATGTGTGTCAGCCTTTTCACCTAGACTGTTTGTCTTCACTGGTATTGATAAAGATGCTCCACTTCTTAATAGAGTATGCAGCAACAATATCACTCAGACATCTCATAAGCTTACCGAAACATTAAAAACACTGCATATTTGGGGTAATTAACAAGGCAGCTCTCTGAGTTTCATCCCTCTTTAATTGAATGCTACTGCTCTGTCTCAAGGGTTGTAAAGCCTCTGGGATTGCAAATACAATAAGTATTAGCATTCAGTTTTGATCCGTTAAACTCAAAGGATGGACTTTATCATTAACTGAGGCTCAAATAAATGCTAAAAAAAAAGTCATTTTATTCCATGTTGTCATTACTGTGTTCAGAGGTTACTGGGGAGTAATCTGTCCACGTATAAACACTCAGCACTGTCATCAGGAATATCACACACATCTGAAGACCTTTGTAGCATAACAGATTTTGACAGGATAGCATGGTAAAGCCTGGGGCATAGTTTTTCTCTGTTTAGAAATTCTTCCCTTTCCACTGTCAATAATTATCTACATTCCTCCACACGTGCCTCCCGCCTTGAAAGACAAACTTCATAATTACTGCTGTAACAAACAGTGAAATCTGTAATTGAGAATTAGAATTGAGTTCTACATAGGAAGTAGATACATACACGTAGGCTTAGTTTCACAAATAAGTTCATGTTCAGCTATGATCTTAGAATAAAAGGTGATTTATTCATTTTTCTGCTTCAGTGAACTAGGTCAGCTATTTTGGCATTACATGTTTCCATATTGCAAAAGCATATCATTTCGCCACACTCTAGTTCAAGTGGCTGATGTTAAGACTTCACAGGAAATTTGCTTTATTGCATTCAGCTGAAAAAGATAAACCACCTGGGATGTAAATCAGGCCAAACTTTTCGTACTTCAGATATGCAAAGACATAATGACAAGGTCCTATGAGCAGCAGAGCCTCTTCCATTTCTGCAGAGGTCCCTTCTGAAGATGTTTTGTACCTAGGTTGATTAACTTCA